>NC_069504.1:507295230-507595230 GCF_027579735.1 Bombina bombina
GCTGCAGAGTATAACATTTAAGAGAAATAGCATTTTCAGGTTGATTTGTGCATACAAATTAACTTTTTTTGTGCTTTTAAACCACGGCCTACAATGGTTTGAGCTTGCAGGTAAAATCAGACCTTATTTTGTTATCACTTTGTGTACACACACTTGTTTCCTTTATCTTACATTTCTCTGTAAACCTGAGCCCAATACTTAAAAAAGAACAGTGGAAAATTTAAAAAGGTTAACAGGTTAATTGTGTAGTGGGGACTTTGCGGTGGGCTATATGGCGATTATTACAGTAGGGGTCTTATGGCGATTCAGACTAGTTTTTTCCACTTATTTTTCTCCATTGACTTCTATGAGGGAATAGACTATTGCACGTGATATTGTGAGTTTGGCTTTTGGGGCGCGCCCGGTTAGTGCTGGAGTGATAACTTTTTACTTTCAACCAGCACAAACTGACACGCACAAAAAGTTTACTTCTAGCGCTCTAGCGAAAGCTCTAATTAGTGCTCCACTCCTAATCAACTTACTGAAGTAAAAGATAAGATGATGGTAGGATTAACCGTTTTTGTTAGATTATAATACACAATTAGTATTATAAATACATTAATCTACTACATTTGATAATTTTATGTAAGGTACATTGTCCTTTTTTTAATGATGCTCAGAAATAAATGTAATTTACTTAAAGGGAAAACACCTTGTAATTACAAGATATATCTGTTGTGTTGCTATAGAACATCATATCAGCCAAGTAGCCAAACTCCATCCACTATTTGCCATAGGAGGAGCCAATCAGGGCTTTAGGTCACAGACAACAAGGTTAGCAACTGCCATAAGGTTAGTATAAAATGCATTATTTTGCAGTTGTTATCTGATAATTCTGCTTAGGGATAACTATGTTGCAGGGTTAGCCTTGATAAATCAGCAGGGTGCATTTCAACTTCTGAGAATTAGAAATTACTAAAATTTTAAAGGTAAATTACATGAAAAGCTGCAAAATAAATAATGAAAATATATTTAGCCAAAATATGTTCTCCAGTAGAACCCAATGGGAGGAAAAAAAACAATTGCCTAGATTTTACTTTCCATAGCGCTGCCATTAAGAGTTACTGAAAAATCGAAAAATCTCCTTGTGCTGTGCGTTATGGTGCGTTAAGCTCCATACCGTACAAAAGCCAAGGGCTGAGTTTACGTGCTCGTGCACGATTTCACCCATAGACATCAATGGAGAGAGAGTGATAGACAAAAACTAACACCTGAAGTGCGGAATGGAGATTGCCGTAACGCAACCCCATTGATGTCTATGGGGAAAAGAAAATCTGCTGCCCCCGACATCGCCGACACTAATAAAAGTTATTAACCCCAATTCCGCCTCTCCCTGACATCGCCGACACTAATAAAAGTTATTAACCCCTAACCCGCCATTCCCTGACATTACTGCCACTAAATAAAAGCTATTAACCCCTAACCCGCCGTTCCCTGACATTGCTGCCACTAAATAAAGTTATTAACCCCTAATCCACCGCTCCCCGACATCGCTGCCACCTAAATAATCCTATTAACCCCTAAACCTCCAGCCTCCCACATTGCCACCACTAAATAAAGTTATTAACCCCTAATCCACCGCTCCCCGACATCGCTGCCACCTAAATAATCCTATTAACCCCTAAACCACCGCCCCCCGATCGCAAAACACTAAATTAAACTATTAACCCCTAACACCCCCCAACTTTAAATTGCAATATAACTATATTTAATAAAATAAAAACTTACCTGTGAAATAAAAATAACCCTAAATTTAAACTATAAATTAACCTAGCATTACTATTCTAATAAAATAAAAAAAACTACCAATTAAAAAATCTAAATTACAAATTTAAAAAAACAACACTAGGAAAATAATAAAAAATAATAAACACTAAATTCCGAAAAATAAAAAACTCTAAGATTACAAAAAATAATAAATGAAATTATCAAAAATAAAAACAATTACACCTATTACCAATTACACCCTATAAAAATAACCCCCCCCCAAAATAAAAAAACCCTTTAGCCTGCAATATACAATCAATGGCCCTTAAAAGGGCTTTTGCAGGGCATTGCCCTAAGTTAAATAGCTCTTTTACCTGTAAAAAAATACAGTCCCCCAACAGTAAAACCCACCACCCAACCAACCCCCCAAAATAAAAAAACCTAACTCTAAAAAAACTTATGCTACCCATTGCCCCTAAAGGGCATTAGTATGGGCATTCAGCTCTTTTTCACTGCCCTTAAAAGGACATTCAACTATTTTACAATTGCCCAAAGCCCTAATCTAAAAAAAATAAATCTAACACTAACCCCATAAAATCTACTTAGTCCGGACATCCATCTTCATCCAGGCGGCGACACCTTCATTCATCTCTGGGATGTCTTCTATCTTCAGCCCGGCGGCACAGAGCAGAGCTATCCTGTAAGACATCCTGTGCGGAGCGTCCTCTTCATAGGTCACCGCCTTACACTGAAGTTGAATGCAAGGTAGCCGTTTCAAAATGGTGTACCTTGCATTCCTATTGGCCGATTTGATTCTTCAAATTCAAATCAGGCAATAGGATGAGAGCTTCTGAAATCCTATTGCAGGAAATAGTGCTGTTATCTAGTGCGCTTGCAAATGGATAACATTCTTGTAAAACAGCTCCCATTTAGTGCTCCAGAAACGTGCTCCTAAGCATACATCCCTGCTTTTCAACAAAAGATACCAAGAGAACAAAGAAAAATTGATAATAGAAATTAATTAGAAACTTATTTAAAATCGAATACTTTGAGTCATGAAAGAAAAATTTTGGTTTTCATATCCCTTTAACCTAGGCTTGCAGAAACGAATGCTAATGTCTCACACTCACCATAACCTGTGTGAAACCACAACCCAATAAGCACAGGAAAGCTGAACTCTGTAAAGGAAATAGCACGGTAGCAGCCAGGTCCCTGCTTGCAACCGCTACATCTTGGAGCTTGGCCAGCAAGTCAGCATCACAGCCGAGGAGAAAGAAGGTGTATTTCACTGCACACTTAAATCTACCATCAGATCACACTAGAGCAAGGTCGGGACTCTAATAAAATAAGTTAGTTCCTAAATATGAACTATTAGCATACTAACTGAGCTGCTTCACACCTTACTTTCTACAAAAACAAGTTATCAAATGAGACTACAAATATGTAAATAAATTATATACAGATATGCAATGTTACATTAGAAAACATATTAACCTAGTATAAATGCATTCTATGTGAGAGTATATGGCTACTATCTAATGTGTAGTGTGTGTGTCGTGATGTATCAGACAAAGGGCCCGGTTATGTAGGGATGTACCCTGCCAATATGAACTAACAAGATCCCACAAAGAATTTTAGAAAGGCAAATTTTAGCTTGAGAACTGGTTATCTAACTATGCAAGGTTCTGGATGGGGAGGAGAGACACATACAGACACATACATTGCAAAATAATGTTCACACAAAGCCCCCAAAGATTTTTCTTGCTTTTTCTTCATGACAATAAGTTTTTGATCATCAGGCTCAAAGAGAGAAAGGGAAGATGTAACCTCCCAGATGTATATATAGCTAGTGCACCCACAGACCACTATATATAGCTAGTGCACCCACAGACCACTATATATAGCTAGTGCACCCACAGACCACTATATATAGCTAGTGCACCCACAGACCACTATATATAGCTAGTGCACCCACAGACCACTATATATAGCTAATGCACCCACAGACCCCTATATATAGCTAATGCACCCACAGACCACTATATATAGCTAGTGCACCCACAGACCACTATATATAGCTAGTGCACCCACAGACCACTATATATAGCTAATGCACCCACAGACCACTATATATAGCTAGTGCACCCACAGACCACTATATATAGCTAGTGCACCCACAGACCACTATATATAGCTAGTGCACCCACAGACCACTATATATAGCTAGTGCACCCACAGACCACTCACACCAAACCTCCTGACTTCCTATCCCACAGAGCAGACATAGCATGTCCAGCACATTGAAACCACATGGCGTACCTAGATTTCACTGACCATTGCTACTGAGAGAGGCAAAAGATCAGAGGATTTGCTGTTAAAGAAACTGTAAATAACCGGTTTGAGCTTTCGGAAGTATTCATTCCTTTTTCAAGTCTAAAGCAATACTGACACATTCAATGAAATTTACAGATTATATCTTGAAACACAGAATGGCTAAAAAGGACAGAAAGAGGTCTGAGTGCAAGGAGAGGAGGGGGTGTCGTATAAATCATGAGGGGGCTTAGGTAACAGAGGCAGACAGTGTTCAGTGTAGGAGAACAGACAGGGGAAATATATAGCTTTACATAGAGCATATACTGACATGAAGTTATATGTTGTGAATGTAGTCCAGCGCTAGATTAGCACGGGTAGAGTATTTAGTTAAATTCTATAATTTGAATATATTGTATTTTGTGATTGGATAAATGTTTAATGTATGTACTGTAATGTTGTTATTATATATTTATTGTAGGTAATCCTAAGTATTTATCAACATTCAGTTAATAAAAAGATATAAACAGGTATATACAACTGATCTATATAAACTTGTTGTCTAATGTGAGCTTCTTATCTATATATAAAAACTAATAAAACATTTGTATAATTAGACAGAAATGTAATAACTTGTTAAAAGCATACAAAAAAATAAAAAGGGTCGTCTCCCTTATAACATCGATTTCATCAGAGAAAACAATTGAATAACTGTAGTATATATTTCCGCTATTTGATAATCAGGTACCTGTTATATAGTGTAACAAATGATAATGTCCAGAAATTGGATTAAAAAAACTTAAAGATCTAAACGAGATGACCTCCCCGCTATTGTGGCGGGTGTGTGTTACCGGTCCGTTAGTGAGAGACTGGTATTTAAAAATATGTCATGTGACTTTTCCTACGTCACACTTGTGATCGTAGCTGTTTCAATATAGTTGTAATGTAACCAGTGATCCTTGATATTCTGTCAAGCGCTTATTATGTTGCAATTTTTTTAACTTTAATCTGTATGTGTATCCGTGTGTAATTAGGGAGTCTTGGGGGAGATTGCAACTTACGCTGGTCTCTTGGTACACCTGATTTCTCTTTTAGTGTGGTCTTTGCGGTCACATTCAGTGACTTGGATGTTAAACTTTGCGGTCACATGCAGTGACTATAATGCAATCCTCGCAGTGTGGACTAACAGTGGTGACTTAGTCACTACTAGTGACCGCAAAGATTTCCTCTAAGTCACCACTGTTAGTGACCGCAAAGACCATTTTTAAGTCACAATCTGTGACCGCAAAGATATAACCGCAAGTTAATACATGCAAGTCACAATCTGTGACCGCAAAGACCTTGCTGTATAAACATCACTGATGTCCGGTAAAGATTCTACTCCTAGTCACCACTTGTGACCGCAAAGACCCCACCACTAGTCACCTCCGTGACCGCAAATACCTCATTACAGTCACTACAAGTGACCGCCAAGTCCACTACACAGAAAGTGAGATATACATAGCCTAATGGTTAAGATCTCCCTCTCTAACCCTAAAGGTCACGAGTTCAATTCCCACCACATTCCTTTGTTGGTTCAGGAAAGACAACTACTACAAGACCTCCTTTGCTGATTACCTCCTGCAACATTGCAGCTGGACGTTGCTACAACCTGCATTTGTTTCTAATCAGCTCTACTAAGTTGCACAGAGAGAATGCCAAGTTTTACTTTGATCTCCAACGATACAGATCATTCTGTTAGTCACTACTAGTGACCGCAAAGATTTCCTCTAACAGAATGATCTGTATCGTTGGAGATCAAAGTAAAACTTGGCAATCTCTCTGTGCAAATTAGTAGAGCTGATTAGAAATAAATGCAGGTTGTAGCAATGTCCAGCTGCAATGTTGCAGGAGGTAATCAGCAAAGGAAGTCTTGTAGTAGTTGTCTTTCCTTTCTTGGCAATTATAACAGCAATCAAAATAAAAACATAAAGTGCAGAGTGACAACAGTGTCAAGGTCAACGTGTTTCGCCCTTAGGCTTTATCAAGACATCTTGATAAAACACAGAGGCCTAGATTTGGAGTTCGGCGGTAAAAGGGCTGTTAACGCCACGCGTGTTTATGTCTAACGCACGTCATTGTTTGACTCCGGTATTTAGAGTTAAAATAAGACCATCTAACGATGCTCCTAACGCGTGTATGTCACACGCGTAATACTGCCCGCGTTAGACAGTCTCCCATAGAGATCAATGGGAAAGGCAAAAAATTGCTTTTTTCACCTAACACTCGATCTCGCGAGAATACGTACAGCTCGGTCATATGACGCATACCACATCATGCACAACAATAACACGCCGCAAATGTCACAACAACAATCAATCAACAAAGCACACAAGCATTACACATTCACAAGCGGGGGATGTTTTAATAAAATTTTATACGGGGAATACGCATATACTTTAAGATGCGGAAAATCGCAAAATAACAACAAGGATTAAAAATGATATACATACCCTCGAAACAAAATCGCATTCAATATCACTATATATTATGACAAACATACATATACAACACTTCACGAAGAACACACCATCGCAAAATCACATTTAAAAAGAATACTATTGGACAATGTTAGAGAAAACGACCACTATGACATCATCGCATTCTACACATTCCACAAATACCAACTCAAAATGAGCATGCGCAAATTCACACAACTAATACACATTGCACTAATATTAATTGCTAATAAAGCACACCTGAACACAATTTACAACGGAAATTGGTACATCATTAAACATTTACACAGGGTATATAAGCACCACACAAGCATGGCTTCTTTGACTGTGTTGCTGTTGGGTCTTTGGAGATTGGAGGTTTAAGAATAGAGAGTTTGAGAATTTTTGAGAGTGAGTTAGTGTTAGCGTGAGAGAGTCAGTTGGTAGTGTTAGCGTGAGAGAGTGAGTGAGTTAGTGGGAGTTAGTGGGAGTGGGAGAGAGTCTGTTAGTGGGAGCGTGAGTGAGTTAGTGGGAGTTATTAGTGAGAGTTGTTAGTGGGAGCGTCAGTTAGTGGTAGTTAGTGAGCGTTAGTGGGAGTGTTTGTTAGTGAGAATTAGAAGTAGTGTGAGTTAGCGAGCGAGTGATTTTTCTGTACACTTAACACATTTACACGCAAACACATTCAATACATACATACACTTATCAATAACACTACATACACTCCATACCCCCTACCCCCTCATACTACACTCCATACCCCATTCCTTGTAGTCCCATTCCCTTTCATCCCATTTACTCTTATCCCATACCCCATACCCATCACATACCCATCCCCTAGTTACATTTAGTTTACATATCCTCCTTTTAGTCTTATTCTTTTCGTTTATTTAAATACTCCTTACCCTCTTTGTTTTTTACATCCCTCTCACACTTTAAGCACTTTTTTGTCTTTTTAGTTCTTTATTTTGACCCCCTTTAATTTCATCACACTCACTTTTTGTTTGATTATTTGGGGTTTAGTTTAGGGAAGAGATGGAGGCCAGGCAGGGGACAGGTAGAGGGGGGAGGAGAGGGAGGGGGAGAGGAACAGGGCAGGAAGGGGGGGCAGGAAGGGGGGCAGGAAGCGGGGGTGGAAGCGGTGGGTGGACCCAGCCACTTGGTTCAAGATGACCAAGTGGCTGGGCCCAGTGGCGGTCAGAGTAGGGCTTCACAGTCCGGGAAACAGAGGGCATCGTCACAGGGGAAGGCCAAGGCGACTAGGGAGGCGAGGTTTACGATGGAGGAGAAGGAGGCCCTCGTAGAGGCCTATATGGCCAGGCATAGGATGCTGCAGCACCAAAAGACCACCCCGACTGACAGGAGGAGGCTCTGGAACGAGATCAGGAATGCAGTCAATGCAGTGGGTGGCCGGAACCGAGATATGGATTCTATCAAACATCGGTACCGGGACTGTAAACTTGAACTGAAAAAAAAGTTAAGCCTGGAGGCCCGACATGCCGCAGGGACCGGTGGCGGCCCTGCCATTGAAATGGAGTACTGCCGATGGGAGGAAATGTTGCGGCCCAGCATCTCCGAGGTGGAAGTAGTCGGTATCGGAGGAATCGATACCGGGAACCTGCCACTCTCATCTGACGGTAAGCTCATTGAACAATAATTTCACATACAAATGTATTTCAAGGGACACTATACGCAAACATTTACTTTCATGATTGAGGTAGCGAATACAATTTGACAAAACATTCAAATGTACTTATATTACCTAATTTGATTCATTCTTGAGATATATTTTAATGAAGAAATAGCCATGCACACGGTGAAACAATCACAGGAGGCAGCTATATTCAGCTAACAATCAGCATCTTATAAGCATATTTAGATATGCTTTTCAGCAAAGAATATCCAGAGAATTAAGCGAATTAGATAAGAAAAGTACATTCGAAAGTTGATACAAAATGTATGCTTCTAAATCATGAAAGATAAAACATTGGGTTTCATGTGTTAAGGATCAGATTAATGCTATAACGTTGTTTACACGCATTCTATTACTTTGCGGTTACATCAGTATCTAGGCTATAGGTTAGGTGTGCATTTAAACAGACTGAAAACAAACGCAAAAACATTCACATTGACCACAGATATCACAAACACGGTTTAGAAAAAGCGGAAATAGTATTGATTGTTTGTTAGATTTCAAAGTGGATTAATGATTCTGCATTTGTAATTGTATCGTAAGCTAAGTCATTTAAACCTTTATTTGCAAATATGCTAATATATACATTTCTTTATTTATTTTTTTTTTTTTATATACAGAGTCTGGGGACGAGGCAGCACAGCCTCCTGCATCTCCCCGGGATGAGAGTGGTGGTGAGGAATTTCCACTTCGGAGGGAAGAGGCCCCCCGTGACGAACAGCGCACGGGAGCTGATGAAGAGGCCCCGGAAGCACAGGAGGATCCCGCGGAACCCGAGGTCCCTCAAAGACCCGCACTCCGCCGTGCACAGGCACCCCGCCGTGCACGGGTTCAACAAGCACAACAAGAGGAAATAGCGGAGGTGCGGGTTCTACTGGAGTACATAGACCAGATGCGTACCTCCCGGATAGAAAATATAGAAGGACGACACAGAATACTTGATGGCCAAAATCAAATTTTTCAAGGACAAAATGAAATCATCAACATACTGAATCGAATAGAAGAAGGCCAAACCAAAATATTTCAGCTTCATCAAGAAATGTTCACTTTTTTCCGGGAGGCGCATGCTGGTCTACCTCCTGTTGCTGTGCCTCTTGTTGCTGGGCCTCTTGCTGCTGGGCCATCTCCTCCTGCCGGCCCATCTCATCCTCCTCAGCCATCTACTCCTCCTCCTCCTCAGCCATCTACTCCTCCTCCTCCTCAGCCATCTACTCATCCTCCTCAGCCATCTTCTCCTCCTCATCCATCTTCTCCTCCCCAGCCATCTACTCCTCACCTTGGTCGTCCCAGTACTCTTCCTTCCACTCCTCCCACAACAGCTCCAAGGAGGACTCTTCGGAGTCGGCAGTTGCCTCTCCCAGAGCCTCAGCCCCGTGGGAAGAGGGGAAGGAAGAGGAAGTAAGTATTTTTTTCATCTTCACTGCTTTTTTTAATTTAATGTGTAATCGATAGGTATGTGATGATGTGGTTTTCATACACTTGTGGACCACACTCTGTATATAATCGACTTCTATGGGACCGGGTCCATGGAGGCAGATTGTTTGCAGAGTGTGGGTTATAAGTGTGTGAAAACCACATCATCACATACCTATCCTTGTTCATGATATTGATTGGTTTCTGTGATGTGATGTCCAAACTGTTTCCCGAATCGCTAACTAAATTACCATAACAATTATCCATGATGGCATATTACTGTTTGAATGCCAATAACACAGCTTAAAGGGACAGTCAGAAAATTATTGATTACAAAGAAAACACTGTATTACGCATTATAAAGTTTGAAACAACAAAACATGGAGAAATACATGTGTGACTTATGTGCTTACCCTTGTATCTATGACTATGAAAAATGACCACTTATTTGTTGTTCATACATAACAACATTTTAGATATCAATGATCAATACATGGTCAATAATATGCTGTATGAGCACAAGGTTTTACATATACAAATGCTATCAAAATGCCCTCTAGTGCTCAAATTGTATAATGATTACAAGCACTCTTCAAGATCGAAGAAATGAGCACACCAACCTCATAGGTTTAGATAGCAAATTTAAATAAACCCAGACAAATGTTCAATTGTTGAGAAACATTTGATATCCTTGATATTACATAATTGACTTTTAGAATAATGAAAAACATTATATTTTTTCTAAACTGTCCCTTTAACAACATTACATATGCTAACACATATTTTAAGCTTGTTGGTATATCTACATGTACTTTGTAAAAAAAAAAATATTGAAATCACATTTATATTGACGTGTTAAATAAAGTCTATTTTCTTTAAGAGACATTATTGTGTTAATATTTTATTGTAAAGACATTTTTTTTTAACAATGAATATGGTTTAAAGTCCTTTTAGGAGTGGGGGGGGGGTGAAAATATGCTAACAATAATATATTTGAAGATTAAACTATGTGGATCTCATACATGATACAAAAAACAACATTTGCATTCAAGGGACAGTATCCTATATTTTTAACATAACTGTATGTAATAGACACTACTACAAACAACAAGATTAACATATACTGATATCAATATTAAAAAGCTTCAAACACTTGAAAATAAAATAGGGTTAGCTATATTGAAAATATAGATGAACCCCCATTACAACCGTAAAACAACACAATACCCCATCATTAACATATGAAAAGATCCTTTACACAAACTGGAGAAAGCTGGAGATGGTACTCACATGAAACTCAGAGGCTTTGCGAGGAGTAAGAAAATTACTTACATTTTCTTAGAACAGAAGAAAAAATAAACGTATTGGTTAAACAATGGACTATCTAACTAGAGACAAAATCCAAGCTTTTGATTTATAATGTGAGTGTCTAATGAACCTTTAATAAAATATACAACGAAATTACATTTAGAAGAAGTCGGCATCATATATTTAGCATATGATAAAGATAAATGCATATTGATTACTTTATTCAAACACAATAGCGCATATTTATTAATTAGATATATTCAACATTAAACACAACATTAATTTTTTCAGAAAAAGGAACATATTGTTGACAAACATATTAAACATGGACTGTAGAGATTTGCACTTGCCTAGAAATATCCTATGCATGAAAACATTTTTCTTTCGTTCGTTGATTCAACCAGACATACAGCAAAAGAGAATGTGGTGGTCTTTATCAGCTACGGGGTCAACAATGTAACATGATGCAAATAATACATATTCGCAAGCTTTTTAAAATTGGATGCAGTCACAAACGTTTTTAACGTGCACAAATATTGCGGGACTACGTAATCCAATCAGACGGTTTTTTACCTTTACATGTGCCGTCTTAACATGGCGCTTCCTTGATCACGTAAGAACGCCATCCAATGAAAGTCACATTATTGATCACGTAAGAACGCCCAAAAAAAAAGGCGCATCCTTGATCGCGTCAAAACGCAATCCAATAAAAGGCATATTCCTGATCACGTAAGAACGTCAGTCAATACAAGGAATCATTGGACAGCCTGGCAGGTGACGTCTTAAGCAACATGGCGCATCCGAGATCGCTGAAAAACCGCAGACAATACAAGGACTCAGTGACATCTTGGCATATCACTAAGAAACGTATTTATATTTTAGGAACTAGTATGTGTGTAGATTGCTATCTAGGAATGACAACAAATCCTGAATCATCTTTTCGGACTTGACTGTCCCTTGAACTATAGCTATGGTGTATATCTTTAAGATTTAAAAGATACACATGAGAAATACATATGCCATTGATGTTTTAAGATATGTTTGGATTGTTGTTGAATAACAATAGTTATACATGTATTGATTAAACGTGTCATTTATTCAAGTTTAATTATTGTCAGCCTACCTATAGCCATATATGGGAGGAGATGTATTTTGTTAACATATTAGTTAACTAATATTCATCATCTAAATTATTTGCATTACACACAGAGATTTATTTGGTTACACTTTTACACTAATATAGATTTGAAAATGAAATACAGGTGCTGTCAACATTACAATAAGATTGTTTATTAATAAAATTATATGTCCTTGTTCTTGTAAAAAGGACAAAAACGCTTTACAAATGGAAATACATTCATTAACAATTGTGATCAACATCACTTAAAGGGACATTATTTTGTTTTTAAAAAGAGCATACACATAGTCAATACTATTTCAATAAAATGAAGACTTTACAGGGATTATATCATTGTATCAATACTCAGATCATTTGGTAAAGGTGCATCAATTCATGCAGACTTTCTAAATACACACATGGATCTGAACATTTAAATATACATATATACACAAATACCAATCTATATATACATATATAAAGAAATTACTCTGCTAATCATAATCAGGCAATGATAGAGCTAAGAGAAAATAATATAAAGACAAATAATAAGATTACATTGGAGATGTTAATCTTAAAGTCATTTACTATTGTCTTACATATATGATTTCAGTATAACAAATATATTTGGTAGGTCCCTTTAAGGATCAACAACATAAACTAGAGCTTTAAAAAAATAACAGGAAGAATGAGGACAAAGATTTGTGAAATAAAATGTATTTTATTAGTATGTAAGAAAACATACACAACGTTTATAAATAATCTTGTAAAAATAAGGAATATATGAGCCATATGACAAGGTAACACAGTGCATCACAGTCCATGAAGAGAGTTGCCAAGGGCCAGCATAGCCCCATTGGAGACATATGACAAGGTAACACAGTGCATCACAGTCCATGAAGAGAGTTGCCAAGGGCCAGCATAGCCCCATTGGAGACATATGACAAGGTAACACAGTGCATCACAGTCCATGAAGAGAGTTGCCAAGGGCCAGCATAGCCCCATTGGAGACACATGGCAAGGTAACACAGTGCATCACAGTCCATGAAGAGAGTTGCCAAGGGCCAGCATAGCCCCATTGGAGACATATGACAAGGTAACACAGTGCATCACAGTCCATGAAGAGAGTTGCCAAGGGCCAGCATAGCCCCATTGGAGACACATGGCAAGGTAACACAGTGCATCACAGTCCATGAAGAGAGTTGCCAAGAGCCAGCATAGCCCCATTGGAGACACATGGCAAGGTAACACAGTGCATCACAGTCCATTAAGAGAGTTGCCAAGGGCCAGCATAGCCCCATTGGAGACACATGGCAAGGTAACACAGTGCATCACAGTCCATGAAGAGAGTTGCCAAGGGCCAGCATAGCCCCATTGGAGACATATGACAAGGTAACACAGTGCATCACAGTCCATGAAGAGAGTTGCCAAGGGCCAGCATAGCCCCATTGGAGACACATGGCAAGGTAACACAGTGCATCACAGTCCATGAAGAGAGTTGCCAAGGGCCAGCATAGCCCCATTGGAGACACATGGCAAGGTAACACAGTGCATCACAGTCCATTAAGAGAGTTGCCAAGGGCCAGCATAGCCCCATTGGAGACACATGGCAAGGTAACACAGTGCATCACAGTCCATGAAGAGAGTTGCCAAGGGCCAGCATAGCCCCATTGGAGACATATGACAAGGTAACACAGTGCATCACAGTCCATGAAGAGAGTTGCCAAGGGCCAGCATAGCCCCATTGGAGACATATGACAAGGTAACACAGTGCATCACAGTCCATGAAGAGAGTTGCCAAGGGCCAGCATAGCCCCATTGGAGACACATGGCAAGGTAACACAGTGCATCACAGTCCATGAAGAGAGTTTCCAAGGGCCAGCATAGCCCCATTGGAGACACATGGCAAGGTAACACAGTGCATCACAGTCCATGAAGAGAGTTGCCAAGGGCCAGCATAGCCCCATTGGAGACATATGACAAGGTAAAAGAGTGCAACAGGCACAACAATAAACAGAAAAAAAGGCCAAATGGCAACAATAAAAATACAAATTCAACATGTGGACGGAGGATTCTTATCTGCCACCATGGAGCATATCCAGATCCTCCACTTACTGGTCATCCTCTTCATTGTCCTGTGCATGTCCAGCTCCAGATTCAGGCCTTGAACGTAATCGCATAATTTCACGCAGAGTCAAGTCCTGAACCCGGAGCTGGGCCTGCATGGTGTCGTTCATCCCTCTCAGGACAGCTGCGTTCCTCAACACGGCCTGCTCTACTCTTGCTATCCCTTCTAGCATGAGCCATGCTGAGTCACAGCCTAAAATAAAATAAAATTAAATATTAAGGATAATTACACAACAGACTAAAAAATTTTAATACATACATTGTCATCATAAAGACAAATAATTCTTTACATAAATTAGTTTACATTTATTCTTTACACATGAATTAGGTTATTCAGACAGACAGAAATCATTAAAGGGACATGTTACTCAAACATGTTGTCCCCTTTAATTGGTTTTAGATGATCCACTTATACAGCTTGAGTGTATCAAATCTTGTTAAAGGATTTACATTGTACTTACATCAACAATTTAAAAATTAAATTTAGACTGTGGTAGGCACACCTATCCTTAAACATTTTTGCATTGAGGACAAGCTGTGTAAACATAGCAACCAGAAGAAATTACATTCCCACTGGGTTAGACAAGAGATAATGTATCCACATTTGTACATAAAATTTTGGATCCAAGTAGTGGTGTTTGGTATATGTAGTGATATCCAATTAAAGGGACACTGAACCTAAATATTTAATGGACTGATTCAGATAGAGCATGACATGACAAATCTTTATAAATTACACATATTCATTATATGTTTTAATTCTCAAGCTATATTTTGAATGCAAGAATGTTGCTTTTTATGGAAGCCAATATTTGTTTATCAACTTTGTTTGTGCATGCTGGTTGATGGATACATTCATCCAACAATAAAGAAATGATGGCCAGATTTATTTTATTGTTTAAACTAATTATAGGAATTACTTTTTTTCAAAAAATATATCAAGAGAATGACGAATAATTCATAAGAGTATTAAATTATAAATTTGATTAACATTGCATGCTGGATTTGAATCACAATTTAACCAATTTAACTTCACTGTACCTTTAAGTATCTTATAAAGTGTATTTAGAATGATACTTACAGCTGTGCCTGGGAAGGACAATCTGACACCCAGGACAATGAAGGTTGAGACAGGGGGGAGGGATGGGATTGGCTTGGGGAGGGATGTGAATGGCTTGGGGAGGGGTGAGCTGCCGCTCCGGGGTAGGCCGTACAGCTGGGGAGTGGGGAGTTTGGGTCTGGGCAGCTGTACGGGCCAGAATACGGGGAGAGCGGCGAAGGGGGGTGTATGGGCGTTTTGTGGGAGGGACAGGATATGAAATATGGGAAGGGCTGGCAGTGGTCTGGGCATGGTCATGAGTTTGGTCATGGGAAGGGCTCTGGGTCTGTGCAGGGGTGTGGCCATGGTCATGGGTGTGTGCATGGGGAGGGGTCTGTGACTGGGCAGGGGCGGAAACCAGATGACCAGAAGTGGTGGATCCATCTGAAAATGTAAAGAAAATATATTAACATCTTATACATCCTGACATCAAATCAACGCATTTCAAATTGATTATGTTTTCAATATACTTCGAAGTGTGTTTGAATTTTTAAACAATTATGAAATGAGGATATGGTATGTATATAGGCACTCAGATGAATATCAATGACTGAAAGTACAATTTGAACCTTATTATTATGTTTTGGCATGGAATATGCATGTGACATAATGATGGCATGAATTATAAATTTTTAAAAATAAATATACAAGCAGAATTTCATGCTGCCTGATATAGAAAGGGGGCAGTAGTGTATTTGAACAGACAAATAATATTCCTTTTTAAAGGGCAAAAGCTGTAGACTTTTAATGTCTTCAATAAAATGATTTCCAAAAAAGAAACATGTTGGAAACATGATAGATATATTTCACATACCATCAGACTCCAAGGCAGCCTCTTCCTCCTCCGTCCCACATGTGACATCAATCTCTGTAAAACATAACATGTTGTGTACACGTTAAGATCAGATATTATAACATATGTTACTGTTGCTCAAATACGCACATCAATGTTGCATTAAAGATATACACACACAAAGTTATGATTTACATCATTTTGATGGAGCATACAAATGACAATAGATTTGTTATTGTCAATGAATCTGAATTTTAATGTATTGTTTGTATTAATGTTAAATTCATAAAAGCATAGTACATAGAACATTTAAGATTTCTCATGTGTGTATCACTTGATGACTGTTGTCAAAAAATCAAATGGAAACAAACATATGTTATACATCTTATGAATAACAAATGTGTAGACTAATAAAGTTGAAATTATTAATCGTTCAATATGAAAAATAAATTAATATATAATCAGAAGATAAATATTTTGAATTTTTATAATGTTATGCTTCATCAGAATCATGATCATAATATTGATTAGCAATACACCTTCAATTACATATAAATGAGTCAATGGACTTACCAGGAGACCGCAAAGGCGGCTCTATGTCACTGATGGATTCCTGTGGGCTCACCACACCAACTCTCTCTATGAGTGATATAGATATATATTATTAAACACATTTGGGATATCACTAAATCACATCTGTCTAGAATTTTAACATTAATCAACTTTAAAATGTGAAGAATAGAGCAGTCATTACACCAGAAAATGCTTGATTGAATCAAGGGGATTCTGTAAAAATATCTGTATTGAACATATGTTTAATGTCAGACTACATTAGACATCAAATTCATCTCAGATGCTGCTATTGCATATCTAAATATACCCAATGATCAATGTTCTTAACCCTTTAAGGACACAGCTTTCACTTTGCTCAATTGTTTTATGACGGAATAATTCCGTCATATGTCCTTAAGAAGTTACAAGAATACACACAAACCACATATTGAGGAGCATCTGTTGACAAATCTAAACAAACACATGTGTCACATCGAGCCATTTTTGCAATGTACAGTAATCTTGTTTAGGACACAACACATATTTATCACAATACAAAACAAAATTGATTATTACAAATATGTAATCATGGTGCTGTTAGAGTATGCAGATATCTATAAAGTAACTCCAACAGAGAATGTGATTTATATATCAATAGTTTTTAATAAAAAGAATGTAAAGATGAATGAATCTATTTTGTCTTAAAGGGACACTGACATGATTAATTTAAATAATTGATTTCTATGTTCAAACTGTTAAAAATGATTTAACATTGACTCCTATTATAATTAGAATGTTGCTCGATATTAATCTTAAAGGCAGATAAGGAATATTGGATTCAATAAATATTGTTTGTTGAAGGTATCCACCAATCATCAATAAAAACCCAGGTTGGTCAACCAAAATTTAGATGCACATAAACGTACTTTCTTTATTTTAAAATACATTTAGCAATAGAATATGTCACATATGATGATAGTATTATATTTTTATGTTTATTAATATTGCATACTGTATCTGAATGACAATATTAATAATTGTAGCTCAGTATCCCTTTAATCTAAAATTAAATTGATTCCACAATGTTGTTGTTAATGAATTATCTACTCCATATGTTGATGTCATGAATGGTATTGAGCATGCAATTAAAATCTAATATGTTATTTAAGGATATCCGAATAATTATTTAATTTTCATCTATTAAATAGACATTACATATAAATATTGAACAATGTGTATTTAGTATGTAATGTTCAGTCCATGTTTCTAAGACAAATGTCAATTAAAAAGAGACATACCATACTGTGACAAGCCCTGGCTTGAGGATCCAGCAGCCACATCCATATCTGTAATATATTAAATGAGGATTGCATATTATTAATACTAATCATGCCATGTTTAAAAAATTTACATTAATAACAAATCAATTGAAAAATATTAATCCTTTGGTAGTCCCATGAGTTAATTGTTTCCTCAATTAAATTAATTATAAATATATCCTGGACTCTTATTTTCAATCAGTTGTGTTGTTTACTGTATCTTTAAGAATATCTGCTTGTTATTACATAATCATCAATTGATGGCCATATGTTATAATTTTTTTGTATTATTCGTTTTTTATTAGCTATAATATTTAAAATAAGAATACTGTATTCTTCACTAATCTAAGAATTCCCATTTAATTTTTTTTTTTTTTTTTTTTAAATATATTTTTATTGAGGTTATAAAGCACATTACAGTAAATATTCAACCATTGACAATAAGGATATATCAGTAATTATATACCCCAAAACATATCAGAGAGGTAAAGACAAAGCCATTCTGGGCATGAAATTTGTACATCTCTGGAAGAAAATCAGAACCATATCTATATGATAAAGAACAGTGTCAGGTATTCATTTCACTGGCATTATAAACAACGAAATTAACAACCAGAATCCAGCAAACAAAAGTACAATTATTGGACAAATATAACCTGAGTGGAGATAGATGGTAATGGAAATGGAACCTCTTTTTTATATATGATGGAAATGGTCCCCAAATTGCTGTTTGAATAGTTATTTTAATCTGGAAAATGGACAACGTTTGAGGCAATTGGGGGTTAGATTTTATTTGGCCACTTTTGGGCCAAGTTAGCGGGGAGGGGGAAAGGAAGTTCAGCGGGCGAGAGCCGCTCACAGTGAAATAAGGGGGGGGGGATGAGGGGCGGAGTTCTGTAAAATGTCAAGTTCGGAAAGTAGAGGGAGTAAACAAAGGTTATTTTCTATAAACAGAGGGGCATACATCAAAGAAACGATTTGTTGTATATTCAATCGAGAGGCAGGGACAGGGTTCACTCAGAATATAGTGATAAACAACATAAGGTGTATCCATAGGGCACAGCATTTCCATAGAATCCCGTTTATATATCAGTATATTAGGTTCTATTTAAAAGTTATAGATAATGTTCCATATGATATATGGCAGTCAGGTTCTTTCTCTGTTAAGGCTATCTAGTATACTTCCACACGGGTTAGGAGATTATGCTCTAGGGACTTGGCCATTGATCTGCTAATGTGTCACTATATGAATTAGATGTAAAAAATTACAGAGAGATTAGAAACATTCTAGTCGTAGGCATTTTTGAGAGCATATACATTCGAGTGAAATTCAAACAGACTTAACAACAGAATCATGCAAAGCTTAAAAGTCTTTATCCCAGAGATTAAATGAGCAGGAACGCTGTGCCCAAGGAGCTTAGGATAAGAAAAAGGAAAAAAGTGACCTGTCTGAGAACAATATGTGGGACTGGTGGGGACAGATATCATTTTGGAGGCCCTACTTAAAGGGTTATACGTGTACTAAAAATTTCAATAGAGACCAGAAATGTCTATATTAGACTCATTGCCAGCATAAACTGGGGGCGCTGTATTAGTCCATTTGCTATACTCAATCTACACCCTTATACTGCAGAGCTCAATACAACGCTTATAACTGCACACAAGTTAAATCTATATGCTAAAGGTCCTGCATTAAACTCGTTACTATACATAATATATGCCCATATACAAGGGGTCCCGTATAAGACCTGTTACTATATGTAAACTTACGGGGATAAGTTTAACAGTAATTTCTCCACAGAGCTAACTTTTGGGTATCACCAGTCTTATTATTATAAGTATTTATATAGACAGTCAGAATATGACACTTATACTCTGATATCGCAAACGTTAATGCCTACATGATAAATGTCTCTTGTATAATAGACAGCTTGGTAACTACTATAGTGTTAACTAAGACGGCAGCCACCGCAGATTGCGCAGTACGCTAAACTCTCGAGTATATGTAGAGGCTCTAGTAGACTATACTTCATTCTCATAGGGTACACATCATGACCAAAGATATGTCGTCCAGGACAGGCTGGGAAGGGAGCGTGAGGGGATAGGCATAGTAGTAAATTGCTATAATACAAACATCAAGTGAACCACATATGAAACTGAGTCAACCTGTATCTCAACCTAGGGAATACTTTAGTCTGGGCTGTATACTAAGAATTGTTTGAAAGGACTCAAAAATAGGGAACTTGCTATATATTTCAAAAGTGACATAACACAACTAGCAGTTCACACATGGGTAACACAGGTAACAGCATATAGGAATTATGAACAGATGAAGAGGGTGAGATAATCATATTAACAAAAATAAAAAAAAATGCAAATAACTGGAGTTGATCTATGCGCTGTCAGCTAATAGTTATCATATGTGAAATTGCAACGGCAGCTACCAACATGGCTGCAGGATCAAAACTATAGTGAAAAGTCATCAGTAAACCCTATCACCAAACAAGTTCATGGCTCACCACTAGGACAAGTTAGGGTTAACAGGCCGGAGGGCGCCAACTCCGCTCCGGGTATAGCATTGTAGATTGTCTCTGCCTCATCCGATACCAGTTCGTGGGGGCCAGTGGGCGAGATGAATGAGGTCATCAACTGATTGCCGGAGTCTCACAAGTCCCCGAAGCTGCATAGAGGCCATCAGCCAAAGTAGGTAAGAGGCAACCAACAAATCAGCCTTCTTGTTATCTATCAGAAGACGGAGCAGAGGCTCCACAGTAGGGTTGGGAGACGAGAGTGGGTCGGGGGTTCTTTGTTCCGCGTATGCGAGGGTGATCTTGTCCCTGCGCTGCTCACAGGTTTCCAAGGCAGGAGTCTCAATCTGGTCATCCCTGTTAGTCAAGTCTAGAGTGGGAAGCAGCCAGGGAGAGGTAGATTGGGTGTTAGACTGCTGGCTCCCCTCTGTCTCTAGTGCCGTAGTGTCATCGGTAGGGCTAGTGACCGCATCCCTAAGAGACTGAGCAAGATCAGCGAACTGGGCGGACATTTTCTCTTCTAGCCATACAAGCCAGGATCCGACGGTGTCATAAGATATCTGAGCATCCATGTTAGCGATATCTCCGTGAGCAGCAGAGGTGAAGGAATTGCGGAATAGAGTCTGCTCTTAGGTTACTCCATTGCAGTGGCGATAAGTATCTACTCCCTCAGACTTCAGCAATCCACCATGCCCAGAAACTATCACTCAAAGGGTTAGACATGCATATGCTGTAGAAAGTAATTGCCCCATTCTGATACTAGGAGGATGTGCTCTCTCTTCTCTATTCTGCTGTTAGATATGGCGATCGCCTGCAGACAAGTAAAAGTTGTGTGTATATGCGATCTAGACAAGATGGCGCCAATTAACGCTTCTCTGCTTCTCATTGACTTTTGCTTATTTCAGGATATGTCTCTAGTCTTTAAAATCCAGCCTTCACAGAACTTTTCTCCGCTCTACATAGCTTTAGGACTCAAAGGAACTACTCTGTTAAGGGTGTAATCTAGGGTTATAACATATCTTTTAACCCAGCTTTACGGAGCTCCAGAGAGATGCGACTATCCCAGAGCCCTACTAGGCTCCGCCCCCCCCATTTAATTTTTAACAACATGTATAAAGCAATGCCACTTTCCGCAAACCCATGTTAACGTGGATGAGAAATGCCATTTTCGCGATCATTGCGCAATGATTCCAAGCGGAATTGCGCATCCGTCATTTGAACAACATGTATAAAGCAATGCCACTTTCCGCAAACCCATGTTAACGTGGATGAGAAATTACATTTCCGCTCTGTGACGCATATTCTGTAGAGCGCAAGAAACATCATTCCTATTTCATGTGTCAATAATCTAAAATCAGATATCTAAACATCATATGTAGTGTATGTTGTGAGATCTGTATAGGTTTAGTATCTGACTATATACACATTTTTTGATTATAAAAAAAAAAAAGATATTATATGAAGTTGGATAATTACCTGGTTCAGATTCTCTATCATCTCCTCCCAGGCCACCGGACGGAGAAGCATCTGCCCTGTCCCCCGCGTCAGGACTTTCAGATCCCGCAGCTGGGAGGGAAGAAGAGGAGGCCGAGGATGGCGAGGATCTAAATCTTTTGGGGACCCGGAGATTGAGGAGCTCGCATAAAGTCACCTCATAAGGGAGTAGGTACAGTTTTCGCGGGGCCTTTCTTTGGCCCCCTCTTTTACGGGCTTGTACCCAGTCCCTTATGAGGTTTACTTTTTTCGATAAACGCAACCTCATATCTCCGAATCTCCTCATGATCTGATCCTGGGTCCTCTGGACGTCACACACCAATCTAACCGCATTGGTGATAGACTCCCAGAGGGCCTTCTTAACAGGCGCATCTGTCAACCTCCTCTTGTTCCCAAACAGCTGGGGATAAAAGTCCTTGACGGCGTGGACCAGTGCAGCGCTCTCCTCCTTGGTGAACCTGGGAACTGACATGCCTGCTCGGTTGGCTACTAAATATATTATAATAATATTAATATATAACACTGCCTGCAGGCATTAGAGAACTGACAAAGATGGCAACGTGTAATGGACTTTTATATGGTGAAGTAAACATGAGATGCACCATGGGACAATTTATCTGTACATCTGATTGGATAAAAGTTAGAAATATTGTTATAATGTCTGTGAGACCATCCTGACTCAAGTTGTGTTTGTGTGATGAACTCTGATTGGCCGTTCCTTAATGTTTCATATCTTAGTAACTTCCTTACACATACCGCTTGGTGGTGCTGTTACTTCATTTTTCATGTAGACTTATTTGTAACTCATGGGCCTGTCATGCGGATATGTGTGACGCAGATTTAATATCCGTGATCCGTTAAATATTAATGATTAAATACTCTTTAAAATCTAATACTGTCACATTATTAATGTTGTAGACATTTCTCGGTTTAATAACGGTCTTTTTCTTTAATACAAATACACATTTCATATTGTATGTCTTTATTGTTCTTTAAATACATTTATTGTGAAGTATTGACATTGCTCTATTAAATGTCTTTATAATGCACATTGATTGTGTGCTATTGCGTGACATTAGACTCTAATGTTTAAAGATGCTAATCTGGTGTTTCAAGATGCGTTTCCCACGCAATATTTATTAATGTTAAAATTCAGGTTAGAATGTCAGTAACTTGGATAATCTGTTTATAAATATTAAACTACAGCTTTGTTATTCGCAAATAAACCTCGAGCTTGTATTTGTCTGAAGTGCTCATATATGTTATTGTGCAATGGCGTCTTTAGTTTTAAAGAGACATTACAAACAATTGTATCAAATGATCTGTAGAGATAGAAGATTGTTTAGACTTTAAAATGTGAATCATTTTCCCTTAGTATTTATATATCCTCAACAGAAGAAATTTAAATGCACATGGTTGAGACAATCACATAAGGCATCTCTGTGCATCCACCAATCTTCATCTACTGAGCCGATCTTGATATGCTTTTCAAGCAAAGTATGTCAAGATAGCAAGATAAGTAAATACACTCTTTAAATCTCTTAAAGGGACACTGTCCAAACAAATTTAGCATTGGTGATTGAGCATGAAATGTTAATCAACTTTATTATTTAATCCGATTATCAAATGTTAACAGTTATCTTGTTATGTTTCTTTGCAAATCAATAATGATATTTTATATTACGGACAATTGTTTAATAAAAACCTGGGTTGTCCTTGACGATTGTTGCATCAATTATTCCAAACAATCAAGTTCTGTCCAGAGTACTGAAGCAAATAAATTAGCTATTTACTGCCTTATTTTTAAAGTAATGATAGCAACATCACAATGAGCATTCATAATATGAGACAAGTTTTAAAGTTGATTCAAATAGAATACTCATTCAGAATGTATAAATCATTAATTTTTTAACTGTCTACCTTTAAGTATATTTTGAGTTCATGTCCCTTTAAATAAACATTTCACAATAATGCTTAAAATATCATAAACCTAGGCACCTTCCTTTTGCTAAATTAGTCTAACATATGAGTAAAGCAAATTTAGATTAACTTCTAGATTGTTTTACACACTGACTGTCTTTTTTAGCCTTCAGCGTAGAGGGACATTAAGCTATATGTTATGTATGCATTTTGTATAATATTCTTATATTTGAACAACTTAATATGTTTTGTTATTCAATCATTATATTGTAATTATATATATTCTTGGATTAAATACATCTCTACATAGGCTATTTTGATGCTGATTGTTGTTTGCATATAGATGCCTTATATCATTGACTAAGATATGTGCATTGTTTTTTTTATTTTAACAAGTATATTTAAAGACTGAATGTAATTCTATAGTACTTTCTAAATATGTTTAAATTCTTGTATGATATTTTTTAAAATCTATACAAAATATACTTTGTGAATGTCCCTTTAAGGACCCAAACATTTTGTATTTTGATTTAACATTGACAAAATAAACAAAAGGGGAATTTACATTCTATATAGATATTTGATGTCTAACCCAAGAGGTAAGATTGTAATAAATACATAATATTACTAAGTATAGTTAAATGACTCCACTAGAAAATTACATAGATTAACCTGGCATCCAATAACTAATTTTTGAAAAATATCAAGTTAAATGACCTACCATTTATAAATGTAATAATTTAAATAATTTTTCAAATAATGTTTTGAGATACCTAAGGAAGATACATGATCTTATACAATTATTTTTACATTCAACAACACTGTCACTTTCATGTAATTGAACCACTTCACCTTATTAAATGTTAAAACAATTACAATTTTACTACATATCCTAAATAATTTTAATATATACATTTTCAATATAAAAGCATTGAAGAATCTGACTCCCCAATTAATGTTATAAAATATATTTTAATATTCTCGGAAGCATTTTATTTTCTAATATTAATGCATTATTTTATCTTATGCATGTGCTTGTCAAATAGCCAACTACCAGTCATGGGAGTCCAAGTTTTATTTATTTACAGATTATATTGATATTTAGTAGAATCTGTTCAAAATAATGTATTTAATAATAAAATGTTTAGTATTAACATGTAAAAATATATTTAATAGAAAATAATTAAATATTCCTGGAAGTCATCAGATGCCAATCTGAAATGACAAATAATAAAAATGGAACAAAGTTAATACACACGTTGTCAAATATTCATAAAATACATTTAAAATCATATGGTGTCTATGCTCTAACTTTGATCAACATTTTTTAAAGATAATCATTAAATTGATTTAAAATTAATGAAATACATACACCATTATATTGTTGATTAAAAATTATATTTAAATATCCAAAATTCAAATTATACATAATAATGTATATCACATTTCAACAATATATGTATGCTGAACATAAATCTAATATTTCATGTCCATTCAAATACCTCTATATCAACTATAATATGTATTCCTTTTTCTGATTGTGATCCCTAAATATCTAATGATGAAATAAGTATGACTAATGTATGTAAGCTAACAATAATCAACATTCTTCATGTGATTCTTAACTAGCATGCACCAACCTGGATAATGCATGGTCTTTGAAAGTCAATTCAGGGGTAAACAGTTGATCTTCAATAGGTGTCTTATTCATCAGTTCATTAAATAGAGGACTGGGAAATACCATCTAAAAAAGTACAATCATCTAAGTGTCTGATTGTGATCCATAAATATCTAATTAACAACTAAATATGACTAATGTATGTAAGCTACTAATATTCTACAGTCTTCACTAGCATGCATTGGTACACCAATCTGGACAATGCATGGTCTTTGAAAGTCAATTCAGGGGTAAACAGTTGATCTTCAATAGGTGTCTTATTCATCAGTTCATTAAATAGAGGACTGGGAAATACCATCTACAAAATAGAAAATCATCTAAGTGTCTCCAATAGGATGTCTCCACAGCCTTATTCTATCAAATAGTTTGCACTTACCATGTGAACATGTCTTTGTATGGTTTTCAAGGTCAGCAGAATTGAAAGATAATGCCAGACATGATCCCATTGGTATACTTCAATTTCAATCTTGGCTTTTTCCCCACTGTCAGTCTGGGCAATCTTCACTGTCAGGCTTCAAATTGTTCCCTTTCAGTCTTTAGATTAAGTCATCTCCCTAATGTAAGAAATTTTATCAAAAAAATTCATACAAGTGTGTGAATCAGTTCTGTACCCCTCTCCCACCCCCCATTTCATAATAAATATCTGTCACTAGCTTACTAAGCCTGTGTATGAACCTGTGTTATTTTCTATCAAGTGTGAAGATGAGTCATATTGAGCAGAAAAAACCTCTGTGTGACATTGAACCATAGTCATTCTAGAGTATCCCTTTCTGATTATGTACATTTTAAGTAATGTGTAAACAAAAATCTATTTTTGAAAATGTATGCCATATGATGTATTTGTGTACAAATCATGCCAGCAACAGTCCATACATTTCTACTTACCATCTGATGTCCTCTTTAAAAACCAGGTGGCAAAGACTCGCTATAGGACCCAATGCCCAGAGCATCACCTATATTATGAAAATTAAAAATTATTCTAACATTTGATCAATACTAACATGTTTGCACAATTCTCTACTTGTCATTTCCATAGAGTTCACATCTATTGAAAATACTCCAGTGTAACTTCTATTCTTTACCGTCTAAAGTGGCGGTTGATGACGTCTGCTCTGACATCAAGTCCCTCGTCCTGGAATTCCCCCTCTAGAACAGGATCATCCTCCTCATCTCTGAGGAGGTCTCTGTCCACCGGGACGGCCTGCAGCATCCCAGCCCGCTGTGCAATATTATGCAGGACGCTACAGGCTACAACGATCTTAGCCACCTTCTTTGGGTTGTACTGGAGTGCTCCTCCAGAACGGTCCAGGCACCTGAATCTCATCTTCAGGAGCCCGAACATCCTTTCAACCACCGCCCTGGTTCTCTTATGAGCCCTATTGTAGCGCTCCTCAGACACATCAGTCGGGCTACGCAAGGGGGTAATGAGCCAAGGCCGGCTCATGTACCCAGAATCACCTATAAATTTTGAACAGAACATAATTCAAACAGAATACTTAAACTAGTATATTGTTGTATAAATTTTTATTTTTAAAAACGATAATCCATATTAAAAGTTGTCAGAAACATCCAAAAAATAAATTTCTATATTATTCTGTATCTTCCCATTTCAGCTAAGACATGCTACATATGCGTATTGTTCTGAAAACAAACCTTGTGTAAAATGCTAACTACATGGTTACATTGCATTCTCTCTCTGAACACTTAAGGTAAGACATGCTACATATCTGCATTTAAATAAAACTAGACATTAGCAGAAAGAGACAATGACAGGGTTAAATTGCATGAGATAATAGCTTCCCATTTCACCTAAGACATGCTACATATGCGTATTGTTCTGAAAACAAACCTTGTGTAAAATGCTAACTACATGGTTACATTGCATTCTCTCTCTGAACACTTAAGGTAAGACATGCTACATATCTGCATTTAAATAAAACTAGACATTAGCAGAAAGAGACAATGACAGGGTTAAATTGCATGAGATAATAGCTTCCCATTTCAGCTAAGACATGCTACATATGCGTATTGTTCTGAAAACAAACCTTGTGTAAAATGCTAACTACATGGTTACATTGCATTCTCTCTCTGAACACTTAAGGTAAGACATGCTACATATCTGCATTTAAATAAAACTAGACATTAGCAGAAAGAGACAATGACAGGGTTAAATTGCATGAGATAATATCTTCCCATTTCAGCTAAGACATGCTACATATGCGTATTGTTCTGAAAAAAAACCTTGTGTAAAATGCTAACTACATGGTTACATTGCATTCTCTATCTGAACACTTAAGGTAAGACATGCTACATATCTGCATTTAAATAAAACTAGACATTAGCAGAAAGAGACAATGACAGGGTTAAATTGCATGAGATAATAGCTTCCCATTTCAGCTAAGACATGCTACATATGCGTATTGTTCTGAAAACAAACCTTGTGTAAAATGCTAACTACATGGTTACATTGCATTCTCTCTCTGAACACTTAAGGTAAGACATGCTACATATCTGCATTTAAATAAAACTAGACATTAGCGTTGGTAAATAACAAATGGTTAAATTTAATCCTATAGCTGAACATGACGCTAACAGTTAAAAAATACAGGGCCAATTGTCAAAATAATTAACCATGTTGAGCACAAATACTCACCAACGAGATAACCAGGGGGCATTTGTCTTTCCTCAAACTGGCTCCACAGGGACGACAGAGAGAGGATGCGGGCATCATGACAAGCCCCTCCAAAATTCGCATACACATGCATAATCCTCATCCGTGCGTCACAAACATACTGCACGTTGAGGCTATGAAAATGTTTGCGATTTCTGAAGGGCAAGTCATCAATTGGAGCACGCAGCGCAATGTGGGTACAATCTATGGCTCCCAAGACATTGGGCAATTGAGCAATATCAAAGAATTCCCGCTTCAGGCGCCTCCAATCACCATCATTCTGTGGGAATCCTATGTATTGCTTACTGATACGTACCATGGCGTCCAGAAAGTTATCAAACACCACAGAGAATGTACCTTGAGCCAGGCCATGCATGTACAGTTCTCCGGATTGAAAACTCCCGGAGGCCAGGACGTATAGACAGCTTAGCATCTTACTCATGGGGGGAACAGCAGTCCTTATTTGTATACGTGGCTCCAAATGAGGTTTAAGAAGATCGTAAAGGCCAATGAGCTGTTCGCGATCGAGCCGATACTTATCAAAAACCTCAAAGTCGCTCATGTTTTCCAAGGTGGGTCTCACCCTGTAGACACGAGGACCTCGAACCAGACGACCCCTTCGTCTCGGTCTGAGCCGCCGAGGCTGCCTGATTCGACCAACAGCTAGTTCGCCAATAGCAGCACCAGCAGCGTCTACCATGTCATCGTCATCCATCTTTCAAAACAGCGTAACAAGGTAAGCACTTGATCTGATGTGGATCACAAGTGATGCATTGGCCATGTTGTTTGGGGGATTTATAGTACGATTAGTCCAATGGTATTGAGTTTGTAATGATTGCTAATTGTATTCACTTGTTTGTATGTGAGCGGCGCGAATGCTTTCAAAGTGGGCGTTGTATTTTTTTGGCTGAAATGTTGTTTTCCGCCAATAAATCTCAATGTGAAAGTGTCAAATATCACACATACAGTGCATGTTTGTAATGTTTGTTCATATGCGTAATCAATATTTATTAAACGCGATCTTATAGTAACAAGTACACGTCCAGGCTAACATGAATGAAAGTGCATAGTTGTGTATAATGTGCATCGAATGTGATCAATCAATGTTGCTGCAACATTGTTTGTAAACGATAAAGTAACATCTGCCATCTGTAGTATTGTATATATATAAGTGATTGCCGAGCTGTCAATATTGTATGCGTCCCTTTAAAATCGCAATAATACTGAATAACTTCCGGCTGTCATCTGTAGTATTGTATATATAAGTGATTGCCGAGCTGTCAATATTGTATGCGTACCATTCAAATCGCAATAATAATTCTGAACTTCCCGTCTGCCATCTGTAGTATTGTATATATAAGTGATTGCAGAGCAGTCAATATTGTATGCGTCCCATTCAAATCGCAATAATAATTCTGAACTTCCCGTCTGCCATCTGTAGTATTGTATATATAAGTGATTGCCGAGCTGTCAATATTGTATGCGTCCCATTCAAATCGCAATAATAATTCCGAACTTCCCGTCTGCCATCTGTAGTATTGTGTATATAAGTGATTGCCGAGCTGTCAATATTGTATGCGTCCCTTTCAAATGGCACTAATACTGAATAACTTCCGGCTGTCATCTGTAGTATTGTATATATAAGTGATTGCCGAGCTGTCAATATTGTATGCGTCCCATTCAAATCGCAATAATAATTCCGAACTTCCCGTCTGCCATCTGTAGTATTGTATATATAAGTGATTGCCGAGCAGTCAATATTGTATGCGTCCCTTTCAAATCGCAATAATAATTCCAAACTTTCCGTCTGCCATCTGTAGTATTGTATATATAAGTGATTGCCGAGCTGTCAATATTGTATGCGTCCCTTTCAAATGGCACTAATACTGAATAACTTCCGGCTGTCATCTGTAGTATTGTATATATAAGTGATTGCCGAGCTGTCAATATTGTATGCGTCCCATTCAAATGGCACTAATACTGAATAACTTCCGGCTGTCATCTGTAGTATTGTATATATAATTGATTTGCGATCTGACAATATTTCTTAATTGTCCCATTGAAATCTCCATAATAATGCTGTTCAAAAGTGTGGTTTACGTATATGTTGTATTGTAGTATTGAGTGTTAAAGTTCCTAAAGGGGCGGTACAGTGGTGAATCTGTGATGTGTATGGTTGAATCTTCTAATGACGTCATGATATTATTAACCTGCCTATGTAGTTGTGAAATCCTCATTGTGTTGTTGTATTGTGCTACATTGTTATTGTGTGCTGAATAAAATCTAAATGTGTGCTTTGTGGTTGCGTGATGGGTGATGCGTGTTATGTACATGTACGTATATATTGTGATTGTGTCCCACATATGCTGACTTCTATATAGCGGTCTGGCATTGTTGTTCCTTCCCATAAAGTGACATCTGTAATCTGGTGTAATGATGTATTTTTTGTAGGTAATTCCTAATGGTTTATTGTGATGGAATAATGATGTTACAAGTACCGTCAAATCCATATGTTGTGTTTTGTGATTCCTGTAGAGAATGTAATGTGTTTGTCCACCATCATTTGAATGCACATGTATGAGTGAATGTTAAAAGTAATATATGTGCATCCATGAGTGATTATGTGTTAAGCCTATGTAAATATGCAGTTGCTGCAAGCATATGAGTTGAATAACTGAAATGCAATAATAAAGGTAAATGAGAGGTGTTTCCCATTGTGTAGTGTTTGTGAATCCAGAAATGTGTATTGAATTTTATTTTAATTTTAAATGTAATTTTATTGAAATAATAATGTGTTACTAGTGATGTGGATTTGTAGTTGATGTAATCTAAAAGTGTGAAACAAATTTATGGTGTTGTGAATATTTAATAATTAAAAACCATAAGTCCACCATAGGGAAATAGTCATTTCTTGATCTATTTATCATAGCTGTGTCTAACGCATGAAATCATGTATTTTCTAGCGCTGGTATTTGGAGTTTTTCAGTCTACGCTATTTGCGTGCGTTAGGGAAATGAGGGTTTCGCGTGCACGAGCACGTCTTCCCAATAGAAGTCAATGGAGGCTCTAAAGATTTCTAATTTTTTTTTCTAAGACTGGTTTTCCTCGTAAAGTGAGTGACGTCATGAGCTTGTGTGAAAAAGTAACTAAATCGTGTTCTTTTTGTAATAAATAAATATTTTGTGTATGTCATGTGGTGTATATTGTTTGTATGCATCGATGAGTGTATGTTTGTGATAATGTTATTAGTTAGATGTAGGTATATGAGGGTCTTTTCCCGTATGTCCATGTAAGTCAATGGGAAAATGGATTTTTGTGGATTTTTTTCAAACACCCGAGATCTCGCAACTTTAATCCTTTGTATTTTACCGAAAACAAAATAAATATGAAAAATAAAGATAGTGTAGTGTTTGTATGAGTGTAAGTGTACTTTGTGTAATATTTGTTTTGTGATTCGTGGATGTTTTTTTTGTCGGTATATGTTTACTACTGGGTCTGAGGTGGCGGTAGAAAGGTGAGCGTTAGGTGTATTTTGAGTGGCGGTAAATAAACTCTAAATACCGGAGTGCGTAAGAAACCCGCGTTAGGAGCCTCTAACGCTGGTTTTCACGGCTAACGCCGAACTCTAAATCTAGGCCAGAGTGTGGGTAAAGACCCGTGTTTTAAAAATGGAGGAAGTACTCAGGCGCCAGCTGACGGAGGCTAGGTGTGGTTAAAAAGCAATTTATTACAATATATTACAATCTATTACAATATATCTCATGGATCCATGATTCAGTACAGTACAAAATAAATAAAAGCCATGAACAATAAAACAATGTGAGTAATCTAAAAACAGTAGTAATAAAAAAGAGTCTGGTGTGTGTAGTTCACAAAGCAATCTCCTCAATAGGGTTGGGTGAGGTCAAAAAGATCTACTCCAGTAGATTGAAGGGTTGTGTCCAAGAAATACACCCAAACAAAGATGTCAAACTAAATGTGTCCTAGGTAGAAAAATCTTGAAAGTCCAAATACATCAAGTGGAGGATGTCCACAAATAAAAGGTGGCCAAAAATAGAAAAATAGAAAAATGTGTGCTTGAAGGATAAAAATCCAAAAATTGAGTATTCCTTTAAAAATAGGTGTTTGAAATTGTGTGTTTGTAAAAGTGTACAAAAATTATATCCAAATGCTGCAAAATGTGATCTGTGCACAAGTGATAAACAGTAGATAGTCAAAGTTCAAAGTTTGTAACAAAGAATCAGATAGTCTAAGTAGTGGATCTATCTATCCTTGATAGACCCTTGGCGTAAAACATAAAGATTATAAAAAATACATAAAAATATGAAAAGCAAGTGGTGCAGTGCTAGACGACTAGCCTTAATCAAGGCTTGAGACAAGTGTCTCCTGAATGCGGGGGGTTCACTTCAAATAGGGGAAAGAAACCGGCAAACAATTCCTGTGAAAAAAACAAATAAACACAATGTGTAGCAGGTTCCAAACAATCAACCTTAATTGAAATTAGACTCACCAGTACAGGTCTACGCGTTTCGGCCCTAGTAGGCCTTTATCAAGACTGGTTTTACTTACTTACTGGCGGCCTTATATAGCATTTTCTATAGGTACCCGGATGTAGGAGATTCTTAACACTTCCGTTTTTTTCATTTCCATTATATTCAACATTGATCTTATTTATCAAGATCTCCAAACTATATCAGCGACTTTATTTAAAATATGTTATGCAAGCTTTCTGGTCAATAGTAGGCTTTAAAATTATCGATAATAACACATATGAGTAGCCTCCGTCTGTATAAGGGACGTCACTTCCGGTCGGGGAATGCTGCCGTAATCCGCAGTTAATGTTAGTATTCTAATACCTCGTCAGTATGTTTCTTTGATGGGAATCATTTAGCTCACTTATTCCTAATCAACAAAAATAGACAAAAATAGAAAGGTTGTGTCAAATTTCTTTTTAGACACAACCGATCTAGTGATTAGCCCATTGGTCGTGACGTCACTTCTGGCTGTTATCGATATAGGAGTATGTTTTTCCTTAGTTTTCAGAAATGCCCAATCTTTGAGGAAAGAGGATTTGTTTGTATATGCCTATCTGTATATACAATATAGTGCAATCCAACATTTAAACTTTTCTTAACGGTATCGTTGTTTAACCGTTTCCCACTAGTGGTGACGTCATCGTCATCTACAAGTAAACAAAGGTGTGTCCTGCCTAACCTATTCCCATTGGTGGCAATGATATCGTCATCTACAATCCTTGTGAATAATAAGCAGAGCTATATGTTACTTAATCCCTTGCAATCCCAAGGGACATAGGAGAGTGTGTTTCATGTGTGTTCCAAAACTCTAGAAATGCATTTTGCCTGAAGAAAAACAGTTCTTCGCATGTTGCTAATAGTAGAATTTATGGAGAACGGTTAATACTAAAGGTGTCAGTTTTTTAGACCTATCCTATTGGTCCTGCCATCATCATCAATTTTGATCTTGATAGGATAAAAATAGAAATAAGGTATCCTAAATATATTACGGTATCCAAAAGAAGTTATTAAGCCCTAGGAGTGTAGACATTATTAACTGTTATTAGTCCTAAAATTAAATTTAATCCATGATGTGTTAATGAAAGGAACTATTTGGTCATCTACGATTACCCTGAGAATTCCTATTTCTAGCATCAGTTCGCGAGAAATTTATAAACTATATCTATGAGTGAATCTTGTGATTAACATTAGAGTCCGTTCTACTATGGACTTACTACAAAATTACTAAAAGAAAGTTAGTCTTTCTTATAAAAACTTCTTACATGAACGAAGCATAGGTAGGGGGCAGCTGATCTCAGCTCAAGCATCGAAGGTTATTAATCTTACAGACGCGTATAAGACATACATATATAATATTCAGACTCAGATTTATCTCACTTGGGGAGGCTTAGATATAGTATATTATAACTAGATGGCCTCTAGGATATATCTAACCTCTTCATCTTAAATTGTATAGAATTGGTGTGCTTCTAAAAATGGTTATTGCTCCATAATAGAGAGGTCAAGTTGAATCGCAGTCTGGAAAAAATAGTCCCTTACACTAAGGGGTAAAGAGACTGTGGGATCTGATAATAGATCCTTGCGATAGTATTTTTAAGGACATAAACCTTGGAGACATATTCAGGAGTTTTATAGATAAGCGGTAGGTAGGGAAGAGGTGGAAGGAATAAAAGGGGAAAGGATTTGTGCTCAGGTATAGAGCATTTAATTCCAGAAAATTCAATTCCAGAGAGTTATTATTCGTGTGTCAGTGCTTGAAATTCGTTGTTATATTTGTTATCTCATAGGCAAATCCATGAGAGAAGGGGTATTCTAAGCCTAGACCAGTTTTGTCTAGACCATCAGTGTTAGAGTATCAATATTAGACTATAGCATTTCAGAGTCGAGACACTCGGAGAGAGGACTAGGTTGGTCTTGCTGGAATGATCAGCCATATAGTTCCTTCCTGGTTAGCCACAAATGTCAGACTGTAGCATTTCAAGGTAGAGATATTAGGAGAGAGGATTCAGTAGGTCTTGTAAGATTGATCAGCCATATACTACCTTCCTGGTAATCAATATCATCCGGTGGTTGTAATTCAAAGGATGTTTATATGAAGGTGTAGTAATTGAAAGTGTTTCTTATAACTAGGTGTCAAGTGATGTTAACCAGATGGGAGAGATCCTCTTTATTATTTAATCCTTTTGGGAAAAGGCAGTCAAGATTAAAAATCCACTTAGATTCCATAATGCACATTTTTTTGGTGTAGTTTCCGCCTCTCCAACATTTCTTTACTTTTTGTATACCCATGAAGGATAGGTCTTTTATATTCCCTTGATGTTTAGTTGAGAAATGTCTGTAGAGTGCTGTATCCATATTCAGTTTCTCAATGAGGAGTAGATGTTCACGGATTCTATCCTTCAGGGTCCTGGACGTTTGGCCTACATACTGGAGCCTGCATTGTAGCAGATAGATCACTCCGCTATCCCAGCATCTGATCAAATCCTGGATCCTGTATTTCTCTTTCGTATGGTGGCAGCTGAAGGTTGCGGCTTTAGTACCATGCTTGCATGCCTTACATGATGGGCAAGGAAAAAATCCCTTTATCTCCTTCCCGTGAACATCCTTGACACCTGGTTTATTCTTCTTCTGTAAACTAGGAGCTAGCTTACTTTTTAAATTCCTCGTCTTCCTATAAGTGAACCTTGGTTTGGGGGGGGAGTTTCTCACCGATGATGTCATCGTCCTTCAACAAAGACCAGTGCTTTTGAAATATTCTCTCAATGATGTTCCTATTCCCACTGTATTCGGTGATCATATTAATATTGATGGTATCGTCCTCCGGTGGTTTCTCTTTTCTTTTATATTTCATCAACTCTGTCCTTTCAATATGGCTGATCTTCTGCACGCTTTGTTCTAATTCATTCTCGCCATATCCTCTATCTACAAACTTATTCTTGATGAGTTGTGCTTGTTGTTCCCATTTTTCGTGGGTAGAACAATTCTTCCTAATTCTTAATAGTTGTCCTGTCGGGATATTATCCTTCCAGGACTTATGATGACAACTCATTCTGTGGATAAAGTTGTTACTATCCACTTTCTTGAAAAACGTGGAAGTTTCTATTTTATCATCTTTGATTTCTATTTTGAGGTCCAGAAAAACCAATTCCGTCCTGCTCCAGGTATATGTGAATTTTAGATTCTCAGTGCTTCTGTTCATCACTTCAAAGGTATACACCAAATCCTCTTGAGTCCCCTTCCATATGATGATGATGTCATCTATGTACCGGCGATAGAGGACCAGGTCCGCACTTGCTGGGCAGGATTCCCAGAAGATATGTTCCCACCTCCCCATATACAGGTTAGCGTAACTCGGTGCGAACCTGGTCCCCATCGCCGTACCACATATCTGTCGGTAATACTTCCCTTTATCGCAGAAATAATTGTGATTCAAAATGTATTGGATCCCCTCCAATATAAACTCCTTTTGTTCTCCTTGGAGTTCCCCATCCTTATCCAAGAAGAATTCAACCGCTTGCAGACCTTCTTCATGAGGGATACATGTGTATAGGGACGTGACGTCACATGTAGCTAGAATATAACCATCTTCCCAAGTAATTTCATCTAGAAGGTTAAGTACCTGTGTAGAGTCCTTTAGATAGGAGGGTAGCTGTCTCACATATCTTTGAAGGTTCAAGTCAATATACTCAGATAGATTTGAGCTTAGGGAGCCGATTCCTGAAATAATTTGCCTTCCTGGTGGTTTCTTCAGCGATTTGTGGATCTTCGGTAGGTGATACATGATGGGGGTTATAGGATGACTGATGTTAATGTATTCGTACTCCTTGTTATTGAGTATCCCCTGTTCCTTGGCTTGATCCAAAATCCTCTGCAGCTTCTTCTTGTACTTGGTTACTGGATTTCCTGGCAGTCTCATGTATGTTTCTTTATCACTCAAAATTCTCGCGTTCTCCAAATCGTAGTCCACCTTATCCATAATGACAATCCCCCCTCCCTTATCAGCAGGTTTAATCGTCAAATTATGGTTCTCTTCCAAATTCTTGATGGTTTTCATCTGTTGATTCGAGAGATTGTGTTTCCTGATCTTCAATTTGTCGGACTGTATTTCTCTTATTTCTTTACACACTATGGTCTCGAATGACTCTATAGCTGTCCCCTTGCTGTTTGTAGGATAAAAGGTTGACCTTGGTTTCAGATCTGTGTGTTTATAACCATCAATGACTTCTCGTGGAGGGTACACTGATCTCTCTAGGGCTGTCTTTGAAAAAATCTCTTTAAAGTGAGTTTTCTGACAAACTCCTTAACGTTGAGGGAGCAAAGGAGAGGCCGTACTTGAGAACGGAGGTTTCTTCTTTAGAGAGGATATGGGAGCTTAAATTAAAAATACCTTCTGGTTTCTCTTCTGTTACCAGGTTCAGGTCTGTGATCTTATTTTTGTTCACTTTAGCTCCTCCTCTCTTACCCCGATGTTTTTTTTTCTTCATGATGTTGTTTTTTTCTAGTCTCTCTTCTCTCTGGGGTTTTGGTATCCTCTCCTTCTCCCTCTTGTGTATGTGATCTATCTCTAAAAAAGAAGGTGACCCAATCTCAATGGTGTGAAATCCTTCTCGTGGCTCCGTCTTTTTAGTACCTTGTTGTATTCTCCATTCATCATTTCCATGTCCATTCCTTTGATCCTTTCTTGAGGGGGTATGGCCTTCTTTTCTCCGTTGTGTCCTATAATCTCCTCCTGGGGTATGGTAATTTTCATTTCTCCTCATCTGCTTATCATGGTAAGTATAATCTCTCTCGTCCTCATATCCAGACTCAAATCTGCTATGTCTATACTGATGTGGTCGTCCTTCTGCATGACGTCTGCTCTGGTATTCTCTCCTTTCGTAGTCTTCTCTCGGTGCATTTCTAAAATCTCTCCTATTGTGTGGTGTTCTATTATAATTAGTTCCCCATCTATCTTCCCAAAATTCTTTCCTTCTATCTGGTGACTGTGCCCCTCTCGGTCTCATACTCCTATCATTATCATAGTTCCAATTATGTTGGTCGTCATATCTTCTATTATCATAATAGTTTCTACTGTGTCTATATGGTGCTTGTGCCAAATAGTTTGGTCGATAGTGATTTCTCCAAGGTGGTCTATGTCGATTGGACCTCTGGGTAGTGTAGTAGTCGTGTCTATAGGTATGTCTCCTAGGTCCATGAAATACTTCAGAGGGGTATTGGTTCCCTTGGTGACTTATAGACTTAGTGTGTGGGACTTTGTTCAATGTGGTGGTTTTATCTCTTTCTATATTTGATTCCTGGTCAATCTTGGTTTCATTATTATCAAGTCCTTCGACTATTACCTCTTTATTCTCTAGTTCTCTCATAAGTTTCTTAGTTTTTTTCTGAATCACCTCATCCCTGACTTTTTTTTACTTTCCTAAACAAATTATCTTTTCTCTCTAGTATATCTTTTGACTCTTGTCCAGAGTGTTCAAGATTCACTAGAATCTCTTCGTTTTCTTTTATTCTGGAATCTATATCAAGTGCTAAGGATTCTCTATACTCGATAATAAGCTTAATGAGCTGTCTTGATGTATTAATTAAGACCCTTTTCCATCTATCTGAAATAGAATCAGACAAGGGGAAGGCACACTCTTTGTGAGTTAAAAGGCCTTTTGGGATGATGTCTAATTCGAGACACTTTTTAAGAAAAGAAATCTCGGCCTTATACTTCACCTCAGAGATGAGGAGTTTCTCCAAATCTCTGAATATAGACTGTATGTCCACAGTCTCATCTTCCTCTGGTTCATTACTAGTCAGTTTATTGTGTCTATTAATGTCTATAAGTACATCCTGTCGTAGTGATGCAAGAGACTCCATGGCTATCAATGTGATCGAAGAAAGGGGATGTGATAATGTGGCTGCTAGAGTAATGCTAGGAAGATATTCAGAATGTAAACAATGTTGTTTTTACTCAAAGCGCCAGCGTACACCTATATGCCTGAGGTTGGTGAAACCTAGCTCTCACCGAGAATGAACTAAAAATGGAGGAAGTACTCAGGCGCCAGCTGACGGAGGCTAGGTGTGGTTAAAAAGCAATTTATTACAATATATTACAATATATTACAATCTATTACAATATATCTCATGGATCCATGATTCAGTACAGTACAAAATAAATAAAAGCCATGAACAATAAAACAATGTGAGTAATCTAAAAACAGTAGTAATAAAAAAGAGTCTGGTGTGTGTAGTTCACAAAGCAATCTCCTCAATAGGGTTGGGTGAGGTCAAAAAGATCTACTCCAGTAGATTGAAGGGTTGTGTCCAAGAAATACACCCAAACAAAGATGTCAAACTAAATGTGTCCTAGGTAGAAAAATCTTGAAAGTCCAAATACATCAAGTGGAGGATGTCCACAAATAAAAGGTGGCCAAAAATAGAAAAATAGAAAAATGTGTGCTTGAAGGATAAAAATCCAAAAATTGAGTATTCCTTTAAAAATAGGTGTTTGAAATTGTGTGTTTGTAAAAGTGTACAAAAATTATATCCAAATGCTGCAAAATGTGATCTGTGCACAAGTGATAAACAGTAGATAGTCAAAGTTCAAAGTTTGTAACAAAGAATCAGATAGTCTAAGTCTAACCACACCTAGCCTCCGTCAGCTGGCGCCTGAGTACTTCCTCCATTTTTAGTTCATTCTCGGTGAGAGCTAGGTTTCACCAACCTCAGGCATATAGGTGTACGCTGGCGCTTTGAGTAAAAACAACATTGTTTACATTCTGAATATCTTCCTAGCATTACTCTAGCAGCCACATTATCACATCCCCTTTCTTCGATCACATTGATAGCCATGGAGTCTCTTGCATCACTACGACAGGATGTACTTATAGACATTAATAGACACACTAAACTGACTAGTAATGAACCAGAGGAAGATGAGACTGTGGACATACAGTCTATATTCAGAGATTTGGAGAAACTCCTCATCTCTGAGGTGAAGTATAAGGCCGAGATTTCTTTTCTTAAAAAGTGTCTCGAATTAGACATCATCCCAAAAGGCCTTTTAACTCACAAAGAGTGTGCCTTCCCCTTGTCTGGTTCTATTTCAGATAGATGGAAAAGGGTCTTAATTAATACATCAAGACAGCTCATTAAGCTTATTATCGAGTATAGAGAATCCTTAGCACTTGATATAGATTCCAGAATAAAAGAAAACGAAGAGATTCTAGTGAATCTTGAACACTCTGGACAAGAGTCAAAAGATATACTAGAGAGAAAAGATAATTTGTTTAGGAAAGTAAAAAAAGTCAGGGATGAGGTGATTCAGAAAAAAACTAAGAAACTTATGAGAGAACTAGAGAATAAAGAGGTAATAGTCGAAGGACTTGATAATAATGAAACCAAGATTGACCAGGTATCAAATATAGAAAGAGTTAAAACCACCACATTGAACAAAGTCCCACACACTAAGTCTATAAGTCACCAATGGAACCAATACCCCTCTGAAGTATTTCATGGACCTAGGAGACATACCTATAGACACGACTACTACACTACCCAGAGGTCCAATCGACATAGACCACCTTGGAGAAATCACTATCGACCAAACTATTTGGCACAAGCACCATATAGACACAGTAGAAACTATTATGATAATAGAAGATATGACGACCAACATACTTGGAACTATGATAATGATAGGAGTATGAGACCGAGAGGGACACAGTCACCAGATAGAAGGAAAGAATTTTGGGAAGATAGATGGGGAACTAATTATAATAGAACACCACACAATAGGAGAGATTTTAGAAATGCACCGAGAGAAGACTACGAAAGGAGAGAATACCAGAGCAGACGTCATGCAGAAGGACGACCACATCAGTATAGACATAGCAGATTTGAGTCTGGATATGAGGACGAGAGAGATTATACTTACCATGATAAGCAGATGAGGAGAAATGAAAATTACCATACCCCAGGAGGAGATTATAGGACACAACGGAGAAAAGAAGGCCATACCCCCTCAAGAAAGGATCAAAGGAATGGACATGGAAATGACGAATGGAGAATACAACAAGGTACTAAACAGATGGAGATACGAGAAGGATTTCACACCATGACAAATACCATTGAGATTGGGTCACCTTCTTTTTTAGAGATAGATCACATACACAACAGGGAGAAGGAGAGGATACCAAAACCCCAGAGAGAAGAGAGACTAGAAAAAAACAACATCATGAAGAAAAAAAACCATCGGGGTAAGAGAGGAGGAGCTAAAGTGAACAAAAATAAGATCACAGACCTGAACCTGGTAACAGAAGAGAAACCAGAAGGTATTTTTAATTTAAGCTCCCATATCCTCTCTAAAGAAGAAACCTCCGTTCTCAAGTACGGCCTCTCCTTTGCTCCCACGAGAAGTCTCAACAAATTCCAAACATTCGTCAACGTTAAGGAGTTTGTCAGAAAACTCACTTTAAAGAGATTTTTTGCAAAAACAGCCCTAGAGAGATCAGTGTACCCTCCACGAGAAGTTATTGATGGTTATAAACACACAGATCTGAAACCAAGGTCAACCTTTTATCCTACAAACAGCAAGGGGACAGCTATAGAGTCAATCGAGACCATAGTGTGTAAAGAAATAAGAGAAATACAGTCCGACAAATTGAAGATCAGGAAACACAATCTCTCGAATCAACAGATGAAAACCATCAAGAATTTGGAAGAGAACCATAATTTGACGATTAAACCTGCTGATAAGGGAGGGGGGATTGTCATTATGGATAAGGTGGACTACGATTTGGAGAAAGCGAGAATTTTGAGTGATAAAGAAACATACATGAGACTGCCAGGAAATCCAGTAACCAAGTACAAGAAGAAGCTGCAGAGGATTTTGGATCAAGCCAAGGAACAGGGGATACTCAATAACAAGGAGTACGAATACATTAACATCAGTCATCCTATAACCCCCATCATGTATCACCTACCGAAGATCCACAAATCGCTGAAGAAACCACCAGGAAGGCCAATTATTTCAGGAATCGGCTCCCTAAGCTCAAATCTATCTGAGTATATTGACCTGAACCTTCAAAGATATGTGAGACAGCTACCCTCCTATCTAAAGGACTCTACACAGGTACTTAACCTTCTAGATGAAATTACTTGGGAAGATGGTTATATTCTAGCTACATGTGACGTCACGTCCCTATACACATGTATCCCTCATGAAGAAGGTCTGCAAGCGGTTGAATTCTTCTTGGATAAGGATGGGGAACTCCAATGAGAACAAAAGGAGTTTATATTGGAGGGGATCCAATACATTTTGAATCACAATTATTTCTGCGATAAAGGGAATTATTACCGACAGATATGTGGTACGGCGATGGGGACCAGGTTCGCACCGAGTTACTCTAACCTGTATATGGGCAGGTGGGAATATATCTTCTGGGAATCCTGCCCAGCAAGTGCGGACCTGGTCCTCTATCGCCGGTACATAGATGACATCATCATCATATGGAAGGGGACTCAAGAGGATTTGGTGTATACCTTTGAAGTGATGAACAGAAGCACTGAGAATCTAAAATTCACATATACCTGGAGCAGGACGGAATTGGTTTTTCTGGACCTCAAAATAGAAATCAAAGATGATAAAATAGAAACTTCCACGTTTTTCAAGAAAGTGGATAGTAACAACTTTATCCACAGAATGAGTTGTCATCATAAGTCCTGGAAGGATAATATCCCGACAGGACAACTATTAAGAATTAGGAAGAATTGTTCTACCCACGAAAAATGGGAACAACAAGCACAACTCATCAAGAATAAGTTTGTAGATAGAGGATATGACGAGAATGAATTAGAACAAAGCGTGCAGAAGATCAGCCATATTGAAAGGACAGAGTTGATGAAATATAAAAGAAAAGAGAAACCACCGGAGGACGATACCATCAATATTACTATGATCACCGAATACAGTGGGAATAGGAACATCATTGAGAGAATATTTCAAAAGCACTGGTCTTTGTTGAAGGACGATGACATCATCGGTGAGAAACTCCCCCCCAAACCAAGGTTCACTTATAGGAAGACGAGGAATTTAAAAAGTAAGCTAGCTCCTAGTTTACAGAAGAAGAATAAACCAGGTGTCAAGGATGTTCACGTGAAGGAGATAAAGGGATTTTTTCCTTGCCCATCATGTAAGGCATGCAAGCATGGTACTAAAGCCGCAACCTTCAGCTGCCACCGTACGAAAGAGAAATACAGGATCCAGGATTTGATCAGATGCCGGGATAGCGGAGTGATCTATCTGCTACAATGCACCTGCGGGCTCCAGTATGTAGGCCAAACGTCCAGGACCCTGAAGGATAGAATCCGTGAACATCTACTCCTCATTGAGAAACTGAATATGGATACAGCACTCTACAGACATTTCTCAACTAAACATCAAGGGAATATAAAAGACCTATCCTTCATGGGTATACAAAAAGTAAAGAAATGTTGGAGAGGCGGAGACTACACCAAAAAAATGCGCATTATGGAATCTAAGTGGATTTGTAATCTTGACGGCCTTTTCCCAAAAGGATTAAATAATAAAGAGGATCTCTCCCATCTGGTTAACATCACTTGACACCTAGTTATAAGAAACACTTTCAATTACTACACCTTCATATAAACATCCTCTGAATTACAACCACCGGATGATATTGATTACCAGGAAGGTAGTATATGGCTGATCAATCTTACAAGACCTACTGAATCCTCTCTCCTAATATCTCTACCTTGAAATGCTACAGTCTGACATTTGTGGCTAACCAGGAAGGAACTATATGGCTGATCATTCCAGCAAGACCAACCTAGTCCTCTCTCCGAGTGTCTCAACTCTGAAATGCTATAGTCTAATATTGATACTCTAACACTGATGGTCTAGACAAAACTGGTCTAGGCTTAGAATACCCCTTCTCTCATGGATTTGCCTATGAGATAACAAATATAACAACGAACTTCAAGCACTGACACACGAATAATAACTCTCTGGAATTGAATTTTCTGGGATTAAATGCTCTATACCTGAGCACAAATCCTTTCCCCTTTTATTCCTTCCACCTCTTCCCTACCTACCGCTTATCTATAAAACTCCTGAATATGTCTCCAAGGTTTATGTCCTTAAAAATACTATCGCAAGGATCTATTATCAGATCCCACAGTCTCTTTACCCCTTAGTGTAAGGGACTATTTTTTCCAGACTGCGATTCAACTTGACCTCTCTATTATGGAGCAATAACCATTTTTAGAAGCACACCAATTCTATACAATTTAAGATGAAGAGGTTAGATATATCCTAGAGGCCATCTAGTTATAATATACTATATCTAAGCCTCCCCAAGTGAGATAAATCGGAGTCTGAATATTATATATGTATGTCTTATACGCGTCTGTAAGATTAATAACCTTCGATGCTTGAGCTGAGATCAGCTGCCCCCTACCTATGCTTCGTTCATGTAAGAAGTTTTTATAAGAAAGACTAACTTTCTTTTAGTAATTTTGTAGTAAGTCCATAGTAGAACGGACTCTAATGTTAATCACAAGATTCACTCATAGATATAGTTTATAAATTTCTCGCGAACTGATGCTAGAAATAGGAATTCTCAGGGTAATCGTAGATGACCAAATAGTTCCTTTCATTAACACATCATGGATTAAATTTAATTTTAGGACTAATAACAGTTAATAATGTCTACACTCCTAGGGCTTAATAACTTCTTTTGGATACCGTAATATATTTAGGATACCTTATTTCTATTTTTATCCTATCAAGATCAAAATTGATGATGATGGCAGGACCAATAGGATAGGTCTAAAAAACTGACACCTTTAGTATTAACCGTTCTCCATAAATTCTACTATTAGCAACATGCGAAGAACTGTTTTTCTTCAGGCAAAATGCATTTCTAGAGTTTTGGAACACACATGAAACACACTCTCTCTCCTATGTCCCTCGGGATTGCAAGGGATTAAGTAACATATAGCTCTGCTTATTATTCACAAGGATTGTAGATGACGATATCATTGCCACCAATGGGAATAGGTTAGGCAGTACACACCTTTGTTTACTTGTAGATGACGATGACGTCACCACTAGTGGGAAACGGTTAAACAACGATACCGTTAAGAAAAGTTTAAATGTTGGATTGCACTATATTGTATATACAGATAGGCATATACAAACAAATCCTCTTTCCTCAAAGATTGGGCATTTCTGAAAACTAAGGAAAAACATACTCCTATATCGATAACAGCCAGAAGTGACGTCACGACGAATGGGCTAATCACTAGATCGGTTGTGTCTAAAAAGAAATTTGACACAACCTTTCTATTTTTGTCTATTTTTGTTGATTAGGAATAAGTGAGCTAAATGATTCCCATCAAAGAAACATACTGACGAGGTATTAGAATACTAACATTAGCTGCGGATTACGGCAGCATTCCCCGACCGGAAGTGACGTCACTTATACAGACGGAGGCTACTCATATGTGTTATTATTGATAATTTTAAAGCCTACTATTGACCAGAAAGCTTGCATAACATATTTTAAATAAAGTCGCTGATATAGTTTGGAGATCTTGATAAATAAGATCAATGTTGAATATAATGGAAATGAAAAAAACGGAAGTGTTAAGAATCTCCTACATCCGGGTACCTATAGAAAATGCTATATAAGGCCGCCAGTAAGTAAGTAAAACCAGTCTTGATAAAGGCCTACTAGGGCCGAAATGCGTAGACCTGTACTGGTGAGTCTAATTTCAATTAAGGTTGATTGTTTGGAACCTGCTACACATTGTGTTTATTTGTTTTTTTCACAGGAATTGTTTGCCGGTTTCTTTCCCCTATTTGAAGTGAACCCCCCGCATTCAGGAGACACTTGTCTCAAGCCTTGATTAAGGCTAGTCGTCTAGCACTGCACCACTTGCTTTTCATATTTTTATGTATTTTTTATAATCTTTATGTTTTACGCCAAGGGTCTATCAAGGATAGATAGATCCACTACTTAGACTATCTGATTCTTTGTTACAAACTTTGAACTTTGACTATCTACTGTTTATCACTTGTGCACAGATCACATTTTGCAGCATTTGGATATAATTTTTGTACACTTTTACAAACACACAATTTCAAACACCTATTTTTAAAGGAATACTCAATTTTTGGATTTTTATCCTTCAAGCACACATTTTTCTATTTTTCTATTTTTGGCCACCTTTTATTTGTGGACATCCTCCACTTGATGTATTTGGACTTTCAAGATTTTTCTACCTAGGACACATTTAGTTTGACATCTTTGTTTGGGTGTATTTCTTGGACACAGCCCTTCAATCTACTGGAGTAGATCTTTTTGACCTCACCCAACCATATTGAGGAGATTGCTTTGTGAACTACACACACCAGACTCTTTTTTATTACTACTGTTTTTAGATTACTCACATTGTTTTATTGTTCATGGCTTTTATTTATTTTGTACTGTACTGAATCATGGATCCATGAGATATATTGTAATAGATTGTAATATATTGTAATAAATTGCTTTTTAACCACACCTAGCCTCCGTCAGCTGGCGCCTGAGTACTTCCTCCATTTTTAGTTCATTCTCGGTGAGAGCTAGGTTTCACCAACCTCAGGCATATAGGTGTACGTTGGCGCTTTGAGTAAAAACAACATTGTTTGCATTCCGAAAGACCCGTGTTTTCTGACGGCGGCCATGCTTGTAAGCACTGCGAGGGTGGCCACTCGGGTTCCGAGTGCACCAGATCCCAAGATGCCGGAGACTGACGCAAAGTAAATCGGCGGCCCCTTTATCAGGATAAAGCAGCAGCCATCTCTCAACTACGGCTACCCTCAGTGGGGTGGCCGCCCTTTCCAGCAGCAAAAGGCTTGGGGCCGACACCCAGCCACTCCTGGGAGTGACCGGCATCCTGGGATCTGGTGCACTCGGAACCAGAGTGGCCACCCCCGCAGTGCTTACAAGCATGGCCGCCGTCGAGAACGCTAGAAGGCTTGGGTGCCAGAAGTTCCGGCGGGAACCTGCCCATCCAGGTACGAACTGCTTTTCAGGCCTCAACTGCGCCCATAGTCATGAGTCGACGTCCCCAAAAGACAGGAGAGGGCTACCAACCTTCTTCCTGCGAAACACCACGTCATAGTCGCGCCACCCCTTCCTTATATCGTTCATAAACGGTTCAGTGGATCTTGGTTTGTGGTTCCCTCTTCTGAAGAGCCTGGTGTCCCTAGTATTGGTGGACCTCTGCCTGGTGCCCTGCTCTTCAATCAGTGTATTTGTTCTTCAACGCCATTTTATATGTAGCTTTATGAAAGCTATTATAGTATTTCTGCATGCACTGAGTAAGTTAGAGAATTATTGCAGAGAATTGTGTTCATGGCTTGCTTTATTTTTGTATTGGTTTTCCTGGAGTAAAGTGTGACATGGCCGGATCGGAAGTGACGTCATTGGAAATGACCGAACCGGTAGTGATGTCATCAGAAGCGGACATGGCTGCCCCGCGTGGATGATGGTTCCCGCGCTGCAGAATCTGACCGTCAAGCTGGAGATGGAAAAGTAGACCCGACACCTACACCCACCGAGGGAAAACTACTGCCTGCCAGAACCGACGCTAAGGACTGGAGGAGCACGACGGCAGTGGACACTGCATCGCCGGATAGGGTAATCAACGGCAAAGGTAAGGCCAAGATGCTCCCACTAGGCCCAGCCACCGACACATTAGGGGGCAACATTAGTGAAGGGGGAGGAATAACCCCGGACCCGCCCGCATCGGAATCAAGAGGAGGGGGGGCATGACGGAGGGACCACAGACGGAGGGGCCTGGGAAGTTGTGGGTAAACTTAAGTGGTGGTGCCTTCTGTTTAGGACTGCCTGTCTTTTCCCTCCCTATTTATCTGTGTCCTCTAGCTTGGGTATTGGTTCCCAACAGTAATTACTCAAGCCGTGGACTCACCATATCTTAGGAAAGAAAAACAAAGTTTATGCTTACCTGATAAATGTATTTCTTTCCAGATATGGTGAGTCCATGGCCCCACCCTTTATTGTAAGATAGTTGTTCTTTTGACTATAACCTCAGGCACCTCTACACCTTGTGTTACTCCTTTTTCTCCATTTCCTTTTGGTCGATTGGAGTAATTACTTAAGCCGTGGACTCACCATATCCGAAAATAAATGTATCAGGTAAGCATAAATTTTGTTTTCTTCTTCCCTTGTATATTCTCCCCCTGTATACATCATTTCACATCTTTATCACATATTAATTCCATGTTGATATATAACTTCATGTCAGTATATGCTCTATGCAAAACTATATATTTCCCCTGTCTGTTCTACATTGGACGCTGTCTGCCTCTGTCACCTAAGCCCCCCTCATGATTTTACGACACTCCCTCCTCTCCCTGCACTCAGACCTCTGTAACACATTCTGTACTTTAAAACCATTCTGTGTTTCAAGATATTATCTGTAAATTCTATTGACTGGGTCATTATTGATTCAGACTTGAAAAAGGAAGGAACACTTCTAAAAGCTTGTCAACTTATAAATGTATAGTTAGTCCAATAAAAAAGTATCATTTCTCAATGGAATACTCTTGTTATTTTGTTATCTAAATCACTGGACTAACACGGCTAATCCAATATATATATATTATTATTATCATTAGGTATTTGTAGAGCGCTAACAGGTTCCGCAGCGCTATGAACATAGGTGGTATATAAAAACAAGTACAGGGATTGTCACAAATATCTCAGGATTCAGCTGCTAAGGAGTTAACTTTGTGTAGCTGGCACTCAAAACAGTTATTTGTTTTCAAGAAGAATTGTGTTTGTATTTTCTTTGAAGTGCCAGAACCCCCTAAATAGCCACCAAATGTTAGTGTGTATGCATTGGGTCATAAAGTCACTGAAACTCTTAGTCACAGAGATACACAGGATAAAGTTTATGGCTTAAGCTGTCAATAGAATGCCTGATGCAAAACAGACCCTTCATTACAAAAACTGACCAGGTCATTGGCAGGACATTGGTATATTATGTACATATGTGGGTTAAAAGTGTTATAACCTTAATGGCAGGTAAATATGACAACCTATGGCATATTTGATATCAAACCGGGTCTCCCAATAAACCTAAAAGGTTCTAGACATGTAAATATAGAAATTTCTTACCTAGTAGAAATGATACTGGATTGTATAATTTCAGGCAAGAAATTAGTCTATTGAAGGTTGTAAAGACAGGGAGGTTTCTTAGCCTGCCCAGGAGGGTGTGGTTAAGCAACCTGATCTCTGAAAAGTAGGGTTTAAGAATCTTATTTTTTAACAATAAGATTGTCATTCTTACAAGGGAGCTGCTGTACAGAAGTAAGGAGCCATCATTTTCATGCCAGCCCCTGGCGCAGATCTTGAAGACTAGGAAAGTATTCAATTCTGTTTTTCTCCTTTTTATTTTAAAATACTGTTTGCGTGTGTAATTTTATTTGTAAACAACTTTTTATTAATAATGCATTGTGCATAATATTTTTGGCATAATAAATAATTCCTTTATTAAGTTTGGCCTTTGTCTAATAATTGAACCACGTTACTAAAAGAGACTGGAATATTAGAACTGTATAATTTAGGTTATTTTCTGCTAAATTGTATTTCTAGAGTTAATGTGTAAAGTCTGGGGTTTTCCTTAAAGGGACAGTTTACTCAAATTTTTTCTCCCCTTTAATTTGTTCCCAATGATCCACTTTACCCGCTGGAGTGTATTAAATTGTTTACAAGTAGCTCCTTTACCCTTATATTGGCATTTGAAATAGCTTATTTAGCATGTGGTATCCCCACCTATTCTGAAAGTTTGTGGCCGCAGGTCCAAGCTATAGATAAGCTTTGTAAAAACAGCCAGCAGAAGAAATTAAACTCCCAGTGGGATATAGCATAGATAAGGTAATAAAATGTTGATTTTCCATTGTTCTCTCCAAGTACTGGTGATTGTTTTATGGACAGATATAAGATAAAGAAGCAGGTATATGTACACAATTTGATACAGTAATGAGATCTGATTATACCTACAAGCTCAACCCATTTTATTAGGTTGTGGCTTCAAAACACAAAATCAGAGCTTTAATATACACAAAAAAACCTTTAAAAGCTAATTTTCATACAATTTTACTCTGCAGTTGGTAAAAAAGCAATTGTAAACACATTAAGGGAAAAAATATTTTTCAGTATACTGTCCCTTTAAGATTTTCCCTTTAATAAATTTTAAGTGGTGGCAGCATTTGAGCTATAGGATTTATAGTTTATTGTGAGTGGCATTGAAAAGGGAGTGTTGGGCATTTCTCTTACGTCTAGTACAGATTAAGGGAGTGCGAATTAACTCTTGCACCCACTAAACTGAATCACAAGCTTGCCTGGTGTGGCTAGATTGTGACCTATAGGTGACAGAAAAGGGGGCTGAAAACCCTTTCTGTGCCAAATAAGTGACTGGTGCAGGGTTGGATAACCTGAGCTCATAGGCTTATATGCTATAGGGTTTAAGGGGATAGCAGTGGAGATAGGAAGGTTAGTGTAGGTTGTATGTGTCCCTGAATAGTACAGTCTTCAGGGAGCACTTGAAGCTTTTAAAACTAGGGGAGAGTCTTGTGGAGCGAGGCAGAGCGTTCCATAAGATGGGAGCCAGTCTGGAGAAATCTTGTAAATGGGAATGTGAGGAGGTAACAAGAGAGGAGGAGAGTAGGAGATCATGAGCGGAGCGAAGGGGTCGGGAGGGAGAGTATCTGGAGACAAGGTCTGAGATGTAGGGGGGAGCAATGCAATTGAGGGCTTTATGTGTCAGAGTGAGAATTATGTGTTTAATCCTGGAGGCAAGAGGAAACCAGTGAAGGGATTGGCAGAGAGGTGCTGCAGATGAAGTGCGACGTGTAAGGAAGGTGAGCCTGGCAGAGGCATTCATTATGGATTGTAAAGGAGCTAGGTGGCAGCTAGGGTGATCAGAAAGGATGGAGTTGCAGTAGTCGAGGCGGAAAAGGATGAGAGAGTGGATTAAAATCTTAGTTGTGTCTTGTGTAAGGAAATGTCTGATTTTTTTTAAGGTGGAATCGGCAGGCTTTAGCCAAGGACTGAATGTGAGGAGTGAAAAAAACATCTGAGTCAAGTGTGACCCCAAGACATCGGGCATGTGAGGTTGGGGTAATGATGGAGTTATCAACAGTTATAGAGACATGAGGTGTGGAGATTTTGGAAGATGGGGGAAAATAAGGAGCTCAGTTTTGGAGAGATTTAGCTTGAGGTAGTGAGAGGACATCCATGATGAGATATGAGAGAGACAGTTAGTGACACGGGTTAGCAAGGAAGGAGATAGTTCTGGTGCAGAGAAGTAGATTTGGGTATCATCGGCATACAGATGATAGTGAAACCCGTGGGACTTTATTAAGGAACCTAATGAGGACGTGTAGATTGAGAAGAGAAGGGGACCAAGGACAGAGCCTTGCGGTACCCCAACAGAAAGAGGTAACGGGGCAGAGGATGCCCCAGAGAAGGCTACACTAAAGGTACGGTTAGAAAGATAGGAAGAGAACCAAGAGAGAGCTGTTTCGCAGATGCCGAAGGATTGTAGGGTATGGAGCAAAAGAAGGTGGTCGACAGTATCAAAGGCTGCAGACAGATCAAGGAGGATAAGTAGAGAGAAGTAGCCTTTGGATTTTGCTGTAAGTAGGTCATTGATAACCTTAACAATTGCTGTCTCTGTTGAGTGAAGGGGGCGAAATCCAGATTGCAGTGGATCAAGGAGGGAGTTTAATGTAAGAAAATGGGATAGACGTGCATATACTAGCTTTTCAAGAAGCTTTGAGACAAGTAGGGAAATAGGGCAGTAGTTTGATGGGGAGGTTGGATCGAGAGAAGGTTTTCTCTTGCAAGGTGTATCCAGTCCACGATTCATCCTTTACTTGTGGGATATTCTCCTTCCCTACAGGAAGTGGCAAAGAGAGCACACAGCAGAGCTGTCCATATAGCTCCCCCTCTAGCTCCACCCCCCAGTCATTCTCTTTGCCGGCTCTAAGCACTAGGGTCTCTCTCGGGAGGGTAAAGTGAATGTGGTGTTAGAATTGTAGTTTTTATTATCTTCAATCAAAAGTTTTTTATTTTAAATGGTACCGGTTTGTACTATTTACTCTCTAGCAGAAAAGTGATGAAGATTTCTGCTGAGAGGAAAATGATTTTAGCATGTTGTAACTAAAATCCACTGCTGTTCCCACACAGGACTGAGGAGTACCAGAAAACTTCAGTTGGGGGGAACAGTTTGCAGGGTGATCTGCAATACGGTATGTTCAGTCATTTATTTCTAGACAAGACTGAGATAATGCTAGAAGAGTCTGACAATATCCCCATGAGGGGAGGGTAAGCTATGTTCACAGACTTAGTAAGGAATTGAATGCTTACATAACAGGGCTAATTATGCTGGTTGACACTTATTCAGGGCAATCGATTGTTTAGCTAAGGAAAATATCGTTTGCAAGACACTTTGAAAGTCCTTTTATGTTCTTTCTGAGGTTATTTCCCACATGGCTATTTTTTATTCACTTAGGAGTGATTTCTTAGGCCTCACAGCTCCGGAGTAGAGTGGGAGGGGCCTAATTTTGCGCCTCAGATGCTCAGTTAGAATTGCAGAGAAGTTCAAGCTGCTTCACATGGAAGGTCCTGCTGCTGTTTGAGGGCCTTAAAGGGACAGTTCACCCAAAAACTTTCTCCCCTTTAAATTATTCCCAATGATCCTTTTTACCTGCTAGAGTGTATTAAATTGGTTGCAAGTAGCTCCTTTACTCATATTTCAGCATTTGAAATAGCTGATTTAGCTTGTGGTTTCCCAACCTATACTGAAAGTTTTGATACTGGCGTATATGCTATTGACAAGCCTAAGTAAACACAGCCAGCAGAAGTTGTTACACCCTCAGTGGGGGGCATGATAGTTAAGTAATAAAATGATAATTTTCCATTGTTCTCTCTATGTATTGAGCTTTGGTGTTCCAGACAAATATAAGATAAGGAAGCAAGTCTGTGTACATAAAAGTGATAACATAATGAGATCTGATATTACCTGAAGCTCAACCCATTGTAATAGGCTGTAGTTTCAAAGCACAAACCAGCTACTTCAGATACACAAATAAATCTGAAAATGCAATTTCTCAAATATTTTATACTCTGCAGTGGGTATAACAAGTCATTTAAAATACATTTATGGAAAAACAATTTTACAGTGTACTGTCCCTTTAAGGAAGCTATATTCCCCCAAATCTGATCCCTAAGGACAGGTAGGGCCACAGCAAGACTGTGGCAAGGTGCTGTAGTAATTTTAACCAGGTGTTGGCTTTAGGCTGCTCCGGTTTGGGCATTAAGGGGTTAATCGTTTTGCAACTTGTGGTGCAATCTTATTAAGGCTTTAGGTATATACTGTGAAAATTTCAAAAGGATTGCTGCATTTTTCACTGTTTTGTAAAATTGTGTGCTCTTTTTATCTCTTAAAGGCACAGTAACGTTTTTTCAAATTGTGTTTTTTTTAATTCGATTAAAGTGATTTCCAAGCCTGCTTGTGCATACTACTAGTCTGTTAAACATGTCTGACACTAAGGAAAATCTTTGTTCAATGTGTTTAGAAGCCATGGTGGAACCCCCTCTCAAAATGTGTCCCAATTGTACTGATATGTCTATACACTTTAAAGATCATATTGTTGCACTTAAGAATGTGGCCCAAGATGATTCTCAGACTGAAGGTAACGAGGGTAGCCCATCTGCCTCTCCCCAAGTGTCACAACCAGTTACGTCCGCGCAAGCAACGCCTAGTACCTCTAGTGCGTCTAACCCTTTTAAATTACAAGACTTAGCGGCAGTCATGTATAATTCTCTTACAGCCTTCTTATCTAAACTGCCCGTGTTACCTGCAAAGCGTGATAGCTCCGTTTTAAGAACAGATTATGAGCATTCTGACGCTTTGGTAGCCGTATCCGATATATCCTCACAACGCTCTGAAGTGGGAGCGAGGGATTTGATGTCTGAGGGAGAAGTCTCTGATACAGGAAGGGTTCCTTCTCAGACAGATTCAGATACATTGGCTTTTAAATTTAAACTAGAACACCTCCGCGTTTTGCTTAGGGAGGTATTAGCTACTCTGGATGACTGCGACCCTTTGGTGATCCCAGAGAAATTGTGTAAAATGGACAAGTACCTAGAGGTCCTTGTTTACACAGATGCGTTTCCGGTCCCTAAGAGGATTGCGGATATCGTTACTAGGGAATGGGATAGACCAGGTGTTCCCTTTGTTCCCCCTCCTGTTTTTAAGAAAATGTTCCCCATATCTGACTCTGTGCGGGACTCGTGGCAGACGGTCCCTAAGGTGGAGAGGGCTGTTTCTTCACTTGCTAAACGCACAACCATACCAATTGAAGACAGTTGTGCTTTTAAAGACCCTATGGATAAGAAGGGTTTACTTAAGAAAATTTTTGTTCAACAAGGTTTTCTTCTCCAGCCTATTGCCTGCATTATTCCCGTAACTACTGCAGCCGCTTTCTGGTTTGAGGCGCTGGAAGACTCGCTCCAGATGGAGACCTCATATGAGGAAATTATGGATAGAATTAAGGCTCTAAAGCTAGCTAATTCTTTTATCTCTGATGCCGCTTTCCAAATAGCTAAGTTAGCGGCAAAAAATTCAGGTTTCGCCATTTTGGTGCGCAGGGAGCTATGGCTAAAGTCCTTGTCGGCCTATGTGTCGTCTAAATCCAAGCTTTTGAACATCCCTTTCAAAGGAAAGACCCTCTTTGGGCCTGAATTGAAAGAGATTATTTCAGAAATCACCGGGGGAAAAGGCCATGCTCTCCCTCAGGACAAGTCCTTTAAGACAAAGAAAAAAGCTAATTTTCGTTCCTTTCGTAATTTCAGGAATGGCCCCGCTTCTTCCTCTCCGGCTGCAAAGCAAGAGGGTAACGCTTCACAGCCCAAGGCAACCTGGAAACCTTACCAGGGCTGGAAACCAAAAAGCCTGCATCTGCCACCAAGACAGCATGAAGGGGTAGCCCCCGATCCGGGACCAAATCTAGTAGGGGGCAGACTCTCTCTCTTCGCTCAGGCCTGGGCAAGAGATGTACACGATCCTTGGGCATTAGAAATTGTATCCCAGGGATATATTCTAGAATTCAAGGACTCTCCTCCAAGGGGAAGGTTCCACATTTCTCGTCTGTCTACAGATCAGACAAAGAAAGAGGCGTTTTTACGCTGTGTAGAAGATCTACATACCATGGGAGTGATTCACCCAGTTCCAATTGCGGAACAAGGGTTGGGTTTTTACTCAAACCTGTTTGTGGTTCCCAAAAAAGGGGGAACTTTCAGACCCATCCTGGATCTAAAAATTCTAAACAGATTCCTCAGAGTCCCATCATTCAAAATGGAGACCATTAGGACAATCTTACCAATGATCCAGGAAGGTCAATATATGACTACCGTGGATCTAAAGGATGCATACCTACACATTCCTATCCACAAAGATCATCACCAGTTTCTCAGGTTCGCTTTTCTGGACAAGCTTTACAGTTTGTGGCTCTTCCTTTCGGCTTAGCCACTGCTCCCAGAATTTTCACAAAAGTGCTAGGGTCCCACCTAGCGGTTCTAAGACCGCGGGGCATAGCAGTGGCGCCTTACCTAGACGACATCTTAATTCAGGCGCCGTCTTTCCAAAGAGCCAAGTCTCACACAGAGATTGTATTGGCCTTTCTGAGGTCTCACGGGTGGAAGGTGAACATCAAAATTAGTTCTCTTTCCCCTCTCACAAGGGTTTCCTTCCTAGGGACTCTAATAGACTCGGTAGAAATGAAAATATTTCTGACGGAGGTCAGAAAATTAAAACTCTTAACTACTTGCCGAGTTCTTCATTCCATTCCCCGGCCATCTGTGGCTCAGTGCATGGAGACAATCGGATTAATGGTAGCGGCAATGGACATAGTCCCTTTTGCTCGGATATACCTCAGACCACTGCAACTATGCATGCTCAAACAGTGGAATGGGGATTATGCAGATTTGTCTCCTCAAATTCAGTTGGACCAGGAGACCAGAGATTCTCTTCTCTGGTGGTTGTCTCAGGATCACCTGTCTCAGGGAATATGTTTCCGCAGACCAGAGTGGATCATTGTAACGGCCGACGCCAGTCTGTTAGGCTGGGGTGCGGTCTGGGACTCCCTGAAAGCTCAGGGCTTATGGTCTTGGGAAGAAAAGCTTCTCCCGATAAACATTCTGGAACTGAGGGCGATATTCAATGCTCTTCAGGCATGGCCTCAACTAGCTGTGACCAAATTCATCAGATTTCAGTCGGACAACATCACGACTGTAGCTTACGTCAATCATCAGGGGGGAACAAAGAGTTCCCTAGCGATGACGGAAGTAACCAAAATAATAAGGTGGGCGGAGGATCACTCCTGCCAGCTCTCAGCAATTCACATCCCAGGAGTAGACAACTGGGAGGCGGATTTCCTAAGTCATCAGATTTTTCACCCGGGGGAGTGGGAACTCCACCCGGAGGTGTTTGTCCAGCTGACTCAGCTATAGGGCACTCCAGAGTTGGATCTGATGGCGTCCCGTCAGAACACCAAACTTCCTCTCTACGGGTCCAGGTCCCGGGACCCCAAGGCGGTATTGATAGATGCTCTAGCAGCGCCTTGGTCCTTCAATCTGGCTTATGTTTTTCCACCGTTTCCCCTTCTCCCTCGTCTGGTCGCCAGAATCAAGCAGGAGAAGGCTTCGGTGATTCTGATAGCGCCTGCGTGGCCACGCAGGACTTGGTATGCAGACCTAGTGGACATGTCATCTGTTCCACCATGGACACTTCTAATACAGGGTCCGTTCAAGCATCCAAATCTAGTTTCTCTACTTCTGACTGCTTGGAGATTGAACGCTTAATCCTATCAAAGCATGGTTTCTCTGAGTCGGTTATAGATACTCTGATTCAGGCTGGAAAGCCTGTCACCAGGAAAATCTACCATAAGATATGGCGGAAATATCTGGGTTGGTGTGAATCCAAGGGTTACTCATGGAGTAAGATTAGGATTCCCAGGATATTGTCTTTCCTCCAAGAAGGATTGGAGAAAGGATTGTCAGCTAGTTCCTTAAAGGGACAGATATCTGCTCTGTCTATCCTTTTACACAAGCGTCTGGCAGAGGTACCAGACGTTCAAGCGTTTGCTCAGGCTTTAGTCAGAATCAAGCCCGTCTATAAACCTGTGGCTCCGCCATGGAGTCTAAATCTAGTTCTTTCAGTTCTTCAAGGGGTTCCGTTTGAACCTTTACATTCCATAGATATTAAGTTGTTATCTTGGAAAGTTTTGTTTTTGGTAGCTATCTCTTCTGCTCGAAGAGTTTCAGAATTATTTGCCTTACAGTGTGATTCCCCTTACCTGGTGTTCCACGCAGATAAGGTAGTTTTGCGTACCAAGCCTGGTTTTCTTCCTAAAGTTGTTTCTAACAAGAATATTAACCAGGAAATAGTTGTTCCTTCTCTGTGTCCTAATCCTTCTTCGAAGAAGGAACGTCTGTTACACAATCTTGATGTAGTTCGTGCTTTAAAGTTCTATTTACAAGCAACTAAGGATTTCAGACAAACATTGTCCTTGTTTGTTATCTATTCTGGTAAGAGGAGAGGTCAGAAAGCGACTGCTACCTCTCTTTCCTTTTGGCTGAAAAGCATCATCTGTTTGGCCTATGAGACTGCTGGCCAGCAGCCTCCTGAAACAATTACTGCTCATTCTACTAGAGCAGTGGCTTCCACATGGGCCTTCAAAAATGAGGCTTCTGTTGAACAGATTTGTAAGGCAGCGACTTGGTCTTCACTGCATACTTTTTACAAATTTTACAAATTCGATACTTTTGCTTCTTCGGAGGCTATTTTTGGGAGAAAGGTTTTGCAGGCAGTGGTGCCTTCCGTTTAAGGTACCTGTCTTGTTCCCTCCCTTCATCCGTGTCCTAAAGCTTTGGTATTGGTATCCCACAAGTAAAGGATGAATCCGTGGACTGGATACACCTTGCAAGAAAACAGAATTTATGCTTACCTGATAAATTACTTTCTCTTGCGGTGTATCCAGTCCACGGCCCGCCCTGGCATTTAAGTCAGGTAAATTTTTTTTGTTTAAACTACAGTCACCACTGCACCCTATGGTTTCTCCTTTTTCTTCCTAACCTTTGGTCGAATGACTGGGGGGTGGAGCTAGAGGGGGAGCTATATGGACAGCTCTGCTGTGTGCTCTCTTTGCCACTTCCTGTTAGGAAGGAGAATATCCCACAAGTAAAGGATGAATCCGTGGACTGGATACACCGCAAGAGAAAGTAATTTATCAGGTAAACATAAATTCTGTTTTTTGAGGATAGGTGTGACTAATGCATGTTTAAGAGACGTGGGAACTATACCAGTGCTGAGGGAGAGGTTGAAGATGTGTGTGAGTATAGGGGTAAGGGTAGAAGAGAGGGAGGGGAGTAGTTGTGAGGGGATGGGGTCAAAAGGACAGGTAGCGAGGTGAGAGGATAGTATAAGGGCAGAGTTGCAGGGGCAAAAGAGCTAATTTTATGGCTATGTGGGTTTTGGATGATTGTGAGCTTTTGAGGGGGTGGGAAACCAGTAGTATGTTGAGAGCTGATTTAATTTCTGATGGAGTCGATTTTGTTGTTGAAGTAGAGAAAAGTTGTGGTGGGAGGTGGGGGTAGGCAGAGAAGAGTATTAAATGTGGAGAACAGACGTTTTGGGTTTGAAGAAAGAGTAGAGATAAGAGTAGAGAAGTAATTTTGCTTATATAGATTAAGGGCAGAATAGTAAGAGTTCAAGATGAACTTATAGTGAAGAAAGTCAGCAGAACTCTGAGATTTACTCCAGTGTCACTCAGCAGTACGGGAACATCTACATAGGTACCGTATCAGTGGAGTTTGCCAGGGTTGAGGATGAGTGTATGTTTTCCGAGCTATGGTAGATGGGGCCAGATTACCAAGGACTGATGTAAGGGTGGAGTTATAGTGGCAGATAGATTCACCAGGACAGGAAAAAGAGGGGATGGAAGAGAGAAGATGTTCAAGAGAGCTAGCGAGCTGTCGCTGATCTAGTGACTTGATACTTCTGTGAAGTTTAATCTGAGGGGTAGAAGGAGGGAGAGTTGTGGGGAGGGAGGTGATGTTACAAGTGAGGAGGTGGCGATCAGAAAGTGGAAAAGGTGAGTTTGAGATAGTGTATCGATAGCTGAAAATCAGATCAAGGGAGTGACCATCTTTGTGAGTGGGAGAGTCAGTCCATTGTCAGTCCATTGTGACAGGCTGAAAGAGGAAGTGAGTTGCAGAAGTTGTTTTGCAGAGGAGGCAGTGGGATTATCAACAGGGAAGTTGAAGTCACAGAGAATGAGGGCAGGGGTATATCTGAGGAAAGGAAGGAAGGTAGCCAGGTGGCAAAGTGATCTAGAAAGAGAGTTGCGGACCCAGGGCGGCGGTATATGACAGCAACACGTAAAGAGAGGGGAGATAATAAGCAAATCATGTGTGTTTCGAATGAAGAAAATGTGAGGGAAGCGAAGGGCTGTATTTGTTGAAAGGTGCAATGAGAGGAAAGTAAAATACCACCTGTGCAAAGCTGGGGAATGGGTAGGAAAGGTGTTATCTATATTTTTAAACAATAACAATGTTGGTGTTTATTTTCCCTTTAAAGTAAATGGTTTGCGTTAGAGTGAAAGCCGATGTACACTATCTTCAGGACTTCGGATCTCGCAATCGCACTATATTGTCCCCATAGACTTTAATGGAGCCGCAAAGTTAAAAGACAAAACTAACACCTATCACTCACTTGTGCGCTAACCCGACCACGTTTAACCAAGTGCGCTATTAATAAATAGTTATTAATATTTTACATTACAATGTTCTTCAAAGTGTATATATATATATATATATATATATATATATATATATATATATATATATATATATATATTAGAAAGAAGGGTGCTGGAAGGAATTCTGCGCACTTGGCGTGCCCCCACAAAAATGTTTATATATCTTTAAATTAATATAAATGCATATACATAAAATGTGACAATTTGAAATTTATAAGAAATACAGCATAAAAAGATTTTTTTTCCCTTATAAAGTATACATAAAAATAGTAGTCCCAAATAACAAAAGGGATAGAAGATTCGTAAAAAGGAAATTTTGAAGTTGCTAAAAAGTTAATATCAAAGAGAGGCTTCTGTATTGTACTTACTACACACTACCCCAATCATATGAGGTACGTGTGAAGTGTAGTCAAATGCCGATTTCTGCGAGTGATGTGAAGACTGTGATGTCAGATGATATATGAGACTTCACCCTCACTGTCCCTGAAGGTCTATCCACCAGATTCTGGTATGTGACTTGTCACCGGTGTGTAGATTGTGTGTTTACACAAGAGATCCCCTCAGCAGATGGCAATGGATCGTTATTAAAAGAGAAGTGACAAAACATAGTGTAATCCTGTTTTTCTATTGTAAAAACATAAATATAGGTAGCCAAATACACACTTACATTAACAAACCTCAATGGTAATGAGGTAACTGACACGTTTTAAAGGATATGCTTAGTGAGCTCCTTCTTCATCAGAGGTAAGAATACCTCTGATGAAGAAGGAGCTCACTAAGCATATCCTTTGAGGTTTGTTAATGTAAGTGTGTATTTGGCTTCCAAATTGGACCTGAAATGGAACTCTTTACACCATACTACTCGATTGAGGACTTTTAACTACTGAATTTTTTCTATTGGTTATTTTACAATAGGGCCAACCTCATTGGTCAATTATTATGTTCACACCGAATTATTGAAATACAAACAAAATTAAATAAAGGTAAACGGCATATTAAACATTACAATTTTTGCAATGAATTATACATTTAGTTCGGGATGAACATAATACACATAGGGGCATATTTATCAAGCTCCGTATGGAGCTTGATGCCCCGTGTCTGAGCAGGCGGACAGACATCGCTGGAAATCAACCCGATCAAGTACTATCGGGTTGATTGACACGCCCCTGCTGGCGGCCCATTGACCACGAGTCTGCAGGGGGTGGCGTTGCACCAGCAGCTCTTGTGAGCTGCTGGTGCAATGCTGAATACGGCGAGCATATTGCTCGCTGTATTCAGCGAGGTCTGGCGGACCTGATCCGCACTGTGGGATCAGGTCCACCAGACTTTGATAAATTGGGGCCATAGGATGTTTTATGAAATAATAACTGTTGTAATGATTCTGATTTCTGTGAGTCCAATTTCCTGTTGAACAGGAAATTGGAACAAAGCACACCTGTATTTAAACCAGCTCTGAGAGTCACAGCTCATCAAACTTTTCAATTGTTAACTTGTTTTTAAAAATTGCTCTTGACAAAGACGTTAACAGATGTTGAAACACGTAGAGCTAATAAATACACTTTTAAAATACTATATGGGAAGATTTTTCCTTCTTTTGCTGTGACAGCCGGAAACCTAACATTGATGAAGTAAGTTACTACTTATTTTTTATCATCAATTTTACACTGTGTATGGAGTTTTCATTCTACTGCCAGCTTTATTGAAATCTCACTCAAACACCAAGAAAGAACATCTGAGGGAGATACTCCTAACAAGTGGAGTGAGTAAACTGGAGTGAGTAAACTGCGCCATATTTACTGGGCTTTAACACACACAACAAGCCCTTTTCTCTTTATTATCAGAGAAATCCACATTTTCCAGAGACCAGCACCATCTACCATTGTTTCCACTTTAACTTGTTAACTGTTGTTTAACTTTTGTTTCATAAATGATAAAAAAAATAGATCATTATAACAGTGAGATACAACAGGGAAATTATTAGTCTCTGACATCAATTGAGAATCTCGATCAGTTGGAATAGGATTTTAAAATAATTTTTTCAGAAATAAATCTTATTAACCCCTTGGGGGACAAATTACAACAAATTGAAAATCTTATAAAAAAAGAACTTAAGCTAAAATGGGATAAATGGACTTTACAAAGATACATCAAATTGAGAATAATACCAAGAGGTTTACAAAGGAAATTCTCAAACTTTATGGTTAAAGGCAAGGACTTTATAGAACGCTGAATGCCTGAATGTTCTTTTAAGCTGATGTCTTATATAATTGAATTTAAAAGATAATCAATTGTTAAAGGTCAGAGAACAAATCACTGTCTTGCAAACATAACTTGATATGTGTACTTAAAAAAACAAATACAAACAATATGATCATGATGGTATGTTAAAAGAAACTATTACACAGTAAAAAAAAGATATTACACAGACTAAACATGACAAATACATGAGGGACCAGGCAGACTACAACTCAGGGAAAGTCTATATCTGGCAGAGAAAGAATAGAGGTAGATAAAGGGATCAAAAATAAAGGTTGTGACAGTAACACTAGTTTTGAGACTGATTCAGGTGAAGACACACAATCAGAAAGTGAAAGCAACTCCTCTACCCAAACTGAGACTAACAAAAAAACTGGCCCCTAAAACCTATTCTGAAACCTACATATGCCAAAAAAACTGTAGCTTTTAATAAAACCACTATACAGGAACCAAAAGCAATTCAAAATATTCGCTAACCACCCCCTCTAATGACGAAGGGGAAGATAATCAAACATTAGAGCAGATAGAAATGGACCAGATTTTTAAGATACCTCCAGGGAATACCACAAAAGGAGGAGGAGAGGGGGCAGGAAGAGGAAACGGCACAAGGCCCAATCAGACTCATTATCCCCTGAGATGAGGCAGGGGTCAAAACAGATACCAGTAGGAACAGTTCTGATCCAGTCTCCAACCACCAATGTTATCAATTTAACTAACTACAGTCTTAATGATGCTGAAAACAGAATATTGAGTTATGGTTGGGGGTTTGTACCCATCACAAGGTTTAACCTTTTTCAGACACTTGTTGACATAAATAGATTTATTAGACAGTTAACACCAAGAAAACATTTTTCTTTTAATCGAGACCCAGAACAGCCACCAAACACAGGAATGAAACACACTATACCTGAAAATGTATTTGATTTTTCAGAATTGAGAGACCTTCAGAGTCTGTCAGAGCTTGAATCAGATAGCAAATAATAAACTGACATGATAGATTCACATTTTGGCTTCAAACCCAAGTCCATTTTCTACCCTATTTATTCTCGGGTGAAATATTGGTTAATTACCAAAAAAGAATTGAGGCTGATCTTGTGAATCTTTCACAAAAACAAAAGAGAATTAAAAACAACCTCTCTAAAGAAGAGAAATTAGCTTTTGAGTCCCTTAAGGAAAACAAAAATCTGGTTATAAAATCAGCAGACAAAGGCGGTAGTGTAGTTGTCTGGGACATTGATTCTTACACCAAAGAAGTCCACAGACAACTAGACATAAGGGAAGATTACATCCCTCTCAGGCAAAATCCAATTAATGTTTTCAAGATTAAACTCATGTCACTTTTAGAGCAAGGTCTCTCTAAGGGTTACATAGATAAAGATACTTTTGATTATCTACTTGTGAAACAACCAACCATTCACATTTTTCATATTTTGCCTAAGGTCCATAAGTCCCTAATAGAAGTGAAAGGATGACCAATAGTCTCAGGCATTGGCTCTCTATGTGAAATGCTGTCGGAATGGTTGGACAGTATCCTTCAACTCCTGGTTCTTCAATTACCTAGTTACTAAAGGGACACTGAGCATGTCTTACAAGTTTTTGACAATTTCAAATATAACCATCTGTATTGTTGACTAACGGTTGACATGGTCTCGCTCTATTCCACAATACCCCACCAAGTAGGTTTGAGAGCAGTCAAACATTTTCTCACTAACTATGATTTCACTACAAACTTCATTGACTGCCTTATGGAAGTCACTCACTTTCTGCTGACACACAATTTCTTCAAGTTTAACGATTTCTACCTTCAAATCCATGGCACAGCAATCGTACGCAAACTTAACTATGAGTTGGTGGGAATCGTTATATATTTAGGAAGAAAGAAATCCTTTTGCAGAATATATACGGACTTATCATCGTTTCATCAATGATTTATTGTTTGTTTGGTCCGGTGACAGCAGAATAATGAGTGACTTCATTCTATACCTCACTGATAAGCCGCTAGGTCTAAGATCTACCTATGAGTTTAACAACCAAGCAATAAACTATTTGGACATTACTCTAATGTTTAACCAGAGAAGCTAATTCAGTAGAATCTACTATTTATAGGAAACCTATTGCGGGCAATACCTTTCTACATGGGAAAAGTAATCACCCAAAACAGGTTCCTTTTTCTATAGCTAAGGGGCAATTCATTAGAATAAAACACAACTGCAGTCAACATAAAGATTATGAGAGTGTTGAGAGTGAAGCCAAAGTGCGTAACCTAATGGAGGCTTGGTCTGGTGTGGTGAACAACTTAGTTCGTAATAAAAAACGTAAAATGTATTTCTGGTTCATCAAATACTTCTAGTTTGAACATAAAATACTTCTGGTTTTACAGTTCATAGACATAAACATAAAAACATGGATCTATGTGCTTAATAAACAATAAAATAACTTTAAATGGTTTTAAAACAATGACCATATACGCATTTTTACAATGACCATTTGCGCATTTATGCATTTATACATATGAGCATGAGGTGTGCAAACTTCTTATATGAGTTTAAGTCTCTGCATAAGCATAGGTAAATCAATTCAATGTTTGTGATCTAGCTGTCTTGGTTGTTTCCAAGGGAAATGATATATCCCAAAGCAATGAATGTGTCCAATCAACTGTGTCCTGCAACTTAGTGCTTTGAAATAAGACGGTGTTTCCAAAAATAATGGTTTAATCAAGATAAATGAAAATCCAAGTTAGTGAAACACCTTCATAAAATATAAACAAAAATAAAGGCAAAAAACACAAACACCTAGATTTAGAGTTTTGCGTTAGAAGGGGTGCGTTAGCTACGCGTGTTTTTTCCCCCCGCACCTTTTAAACAACGCTGGTATATAGAGTTGTCTGAAGGGCTGCGTTAGGCTCCAAAAAGGGAGCGTAGAGCATAATTTACCGCCACTTCAACTCTAAATACCAGCGTTGCTTACGGACGCGGCCAGCTTAAAAAACGTGCTCGTGCACGATATCCCCATAGGAAACAATGGGACAGTTTGAGCTGAAAAAACCCTAACACCTGCAAAAAAGCAGCGTTCAGCTCCTAACGCAGCCCCATTGTTTCCTATGGGGAAACACTTCCTAAGTCTGCACCTAACACCCTAACATGTACCCCAAGTCTAAACACCCCTAACCTTACACTTATTAACCCCTAATCTGTCGCCCCCGCTATAGCTGACCCCTGCATTTTATTATTAACCCCTAATCTGACGCTCCGTACACCGCCGCAACCTACATTATAGCTATGTACCCCTAATCTGCTGCCTCTAACATCGCCGACCCCTATATTATATTTATTAACCCCTAATCTGCCCCCCCCAACGTCGCTGCTACCTAACTACACTTATTAACCCCTAATCTGCCGACCGGACCTCGCCGCCACTATAATAAATGTATTAACCCCTAAATTGCCTCACTCCCGCCTCAAAAACCCTATAATAAATAGTATTAACCCCTAATCTGCCCTCCCTAACATCGCCGACACCTAACTTCAAGTATTAACCCCTAATATGCCGACCGGACCTCGCCGCTACTCTAATAAATGTATTAACCCCTAAAGCTAAGTCTAACCCTAACACTAACACCCCCCTAAGTTATATTTAATTTAAATCTAACAAAATAAAATAAATCTTATTAAATAAATTAATCCTATTTAAAGCTAAATACTTACCTGTAAAATAAACTCTAATATAGCTACAATATAACGAATAATTATATTGTAGCTATTTTAGCATTTATATTTATTTTACAGGCAACTTTGTATTTATTTTAACTAGGTACAATAGCTATTAAATATAGCTATTAAATAGTTAATAACTATTTAATAGCTACCTAGTTAAAATAAGTACAAAATTACCTGTAAAATAAATCCTAACCTAAGTTACAATTAAACCTAACACTACACTATCAATAAATTAATTAACTAAACTATCTACAATTATCTACAATTAAATCAACTAAACTAAAATTACAAAAAAAAGCACAAAATTACAAAAAATAAAAAAAGTTTACAAGAATTTTAAACTAATTACACCTACTCTAAGCCCCCTAAAAAAATAACAAAGCCCTCCAAAATAAAAAAATGCCCTACCCTATTCTAAAATAAAAAGTTAACAGCTCTTTTACCTTACCAGCCCTTAAAAGGGCCTTTTGCGGGGCATGCCCCAAAGAAAACATCTCTTTTGCATTTAAAAAAAACATACAATACCCCCCCAACATTACAACCCACCACCCACATACCCCTAATCTAACCCAAACACCCCTTAAAAAACCTAACACTAAGCCCCTGAAGATCTCCCTACCTTATCTTCACCACGCCGGGTATCACCGATCCGTCCAGAAGAGGGTCCGAAGTCTTCATCCTATCCGGCAAGAAGAGGTCCAGAAGAGGGTCCGAAGTCTTCATCCTATCCGGCAGGAAGAGGACATCCGGACCGGTAGACATGTTCATCCAGGCAGCGTCTTCTATCTTCATCCATCCGGCGCGGAGCGGAACCATCTTGAAGCAGCCGACGCGGATCCATCCTCTTCTTCCGGCAACTCCCGATGAATGAAGGTTCCTTTAAGTGACGTCATCCAAGATGGCGTCCCTCAAATTCCGATTGGCTGATAGGATTCTATCAGCCAATCGGAATTAAGGTAGGAAAAATCTGATTGGCTGATTGAATCAGCCAATCAGATTCAAGTTCAATTCGATTGGCTGATCCAATCAGCCAATCAGATTGAGCTCACATTCTATTGGCTGTTCCGATCAGCCAATAGAATGCAAGCTCAATCTGATTGGCTGATCCAATCAGCCAATCGGATTGAACTTGAATCTGATTGGCTGATTCAATCAGCCAATCAGATTTTTCCTACCTTAATTCCGATTGGCTGATAGAATCCTATCAGCCAATCGGAATTCGAGGGACGCCATTTTGGATGACGTCACTTAAAGGAACCTTCATTCGTCGGGAGTCGCCGGAGGAAGAGGATGGATCCGCGTTGGCTGCTTCAAGATGGTCCCGCTCCGCGCCGGATGGATGAAGATAGAAGACGCCGCCTGGATGAACATGTCTACCGGTCCAGATGTCCTCTTCTTGCCGGATAGGATGAAGACTTCAGACCCTCTTCTGGACCTCTTCTTGCCGGATAGGATAAAGACTTCGGACCCTCTTCTGGACGGATCGGCGATACCCGGCGTGGTGAAGATAAGGTAGGGAGATCTTCAGGGGCTTAGTGTTAGGTTTTTTAAGGGGTGTTTGGTTTAGATTAGGGGTATGTGGGTGGTGGGTTGTAATGTTGTGGGGGTATTGTATGTTTTTTTTAAATGCAAAAGAGCTGTTTTCTTTGGGGCATGCCCCGCAAAAGGCCCTTTTAAGGGCTGGTAAGGTAATAGAGCTGTTAACTTTATATTTTAGAATAGAGTAGGGCATTTTTTTATTTTGGGGGGCTTTGTTATTTTTTTAGGGGGCTTAGAGTAGGTGTAATTAGTTTAAAATTCTTGTAATCTTTTTTTTTTTTTTTTGCAATTTAGTGTTTGTTTTTTTTGTAATTTAGTTTAGTTGATTTAATTGTAGATAATTGTAGATAGTTAATTAATTTATTGATAGTGTAGTGTTAGGTTTAATTGTAACTTAGGTTAGGATTTATTTTACAGGTAATTTTGTACTTATTTTAACTAGGTAGCTATTAAATAGTTATTAACTATTTAATAGCTATTGTACCGAGTTAAAATAAATACAAAGTTGCCTGTAAAATAAATATAAATCCTAAAATAGCTACAATATAATTATTCGTTATATTGTAGCTATATTAGGGTTTATTTTACAGGTAAGTATTTAGCTTTAAATAGGATTCATTTATTTAACAAGATTTATTTTATTTTGTTAGATTTAAATTATATTTAACTTAGGGGGGTGTTAGTGTTAGGGTTAGACTTAGCTTTAGGGGTTAATACATTTATTAGAGTAGCGGCGAGGTCCGGTCGGCAGATTAGGGGTTAATAAGTGTAGTTAGGTAGCGGCGACGTTGGGGGTGCAGATTAGGGGTTAATAAATATTATGTAGGTGTCGGCGATGTTAGGGGCAGCAGATTAGGGGTACATAGGGATAATGTAGGTTGTGGCGGTGTGCGGTCGGCAGATTAGGGGTTAAAAAATTTTATTAGAGTGGCGGCGATGTGGGGGGACCTCGGTTTAGGGGTACATAGGTAGTTTATGGGTGTTAGTGTACTTTAGAGCACAGTAGTTAAGAGCCTTATGAACCGGGGTTAGCCCATAACTTAACTCCTGACTTTTTTCTGCGTCTGGAGTCTTGTCGTTAGAGTTCTAACGCTCACTTCAGCCAAGACTCTAAATACCAGCATTAGAAAGATCCCATTGAAAAGATAGGGTACGCAATTGACGTAAGGGGATCTGCGGTATGGAAAAGTCGCAGCTGGAAAGTGAGCATTAGACCCTTTCCTGACTGACTCTAAATACCAGTGGGCGGCCAAAACCAGCTTTAGAATCCCTTAACGCTGGTTTGGACGGCTAACACAGAACTCTAAATCTAGGCGGAAAAAAGCAAAAATTTGTGTCCAAAAATGAGTGTGAAAACTTATGGTGTAGAATCCAAAAATAAATTCAGTGAAAAGCTGACCAGTAGGTCAGTAATAGTGAAATAGATGTCCGATATCCCTCAATTGTCCAATGTGAAACTGGTAGTTTCGTTTAAGTCACTGTGTCAGCGTAATAACGCTAGGACTTTGGTGACCAACTTCTATAAACGCCTCAGTAAAACACTCCTCAATAAAAAGAAAAATACTAGGTTCTTTATGTGAAGTGTCAAATATTATTCAAGTCCCCAGAGTAGTGTTTAAATTATATTAAACTCTCTTAAAGAGTGTATAGAAAATTCCCTGATTGGTCCTTCTGTAAAAGAAAGATACAATAGTGTAGATCACTACACTCTCAACACTTGACTATTCCATTTGACAGCTAGGTGTCAATTATCCAAAGCACAAGGGTCCACTTCCAGTGGGCGTTAGGTGTATACCACTACAAAGATTATGAGAAACATAGTGAAGATCTGGTTAACAGATTATTGAATTTAGGTTATGGGGCCCATTTATCAAGCTCCGGATGGAGCCAGACCTTTGATAAATATCCCCCTATGACAGGAAAACTATTTTCACCTCAGCTTCTGTTTCCTGACAATCGCGCTCTCACTCTCCGTTGCAGCAAGGACAAGTGTGTTATCCGGGTCTTCCACACTGACCTGATACAATTGTGCTTCTTGCGGCAGTTTGCCCAGCAGCTCCCCAGGGGCCTCAGCGAGTGGAGTGACCTCAGTAGCACCGATCGAACGTCCAGGTTGACTATAGCGTGCTTCACATACCACTCCGGTCGCCATCTTTACTTCTGTATGCGAGTGCCTGTTAGGGCGGGCTTTTAGTATGTTAGGGCGGGTTTTTAGTATAGATAATATCTGCCCAACGTTGCTGTCTAGTGTCCGATCCAAGGCGATCAATAGTTCCTGTATTGTGCGACATGAAGATTCCTCCATAATTAAATATGATTGTACCCCTCAATGTTAGTAGCGAAATAGGGCTGCTTAACCCAGCAGATGGGGGGCGGTTATATATATAGTAGAAGGCAGCCGCCGATTCTGTCCAAGCATCACATACACGATACTTTAGTAGTAAGTAGCGTGAAATGGGTATCAGTGAATTCAGCTCATTCTTATAGTTCTAGTCCTCCAAAAGATGATACAGATTTTCCAAATGTGAAAGCTATAAATGATATATTGACTTTAGAAAGTCCGGAGCTTCTAGATGTTGCATCTGGTCATGGCGGCTGCTAGGACACACCCCTCGTAATACTTTATTTAATATGTTTTAAATGCTATTATGTGCTGTTATGTGTTGCATGTTATCCATTGAAAGTATCTAAAAAGATTTCAGCTGAGCTAAACAATCTCTGGTAATTCTGTTTAACCTGCAATATTGATCAATAGTTTTCTCTTGTAAGGTGTATCCAGTCCACGGATTCATCCATTACTTGTGGGATATTCTCCTTCCCAACAGGAAGCTGCAAGAGGATCACCCACAGCAGAGCTGTCTATATAGCTCCTCCCCTAACTGCCACTACCAGTCATTCTCTTGCAGCTCTCGACAAGGGAAGTAGCTAGAGAGATGTGGTGAATTAGTGTAGTTTATCTTCAATCAAAAGTTTGTTATTTTTAAACGGTGCCGGCGTTGTACTGTTTTTTACCTCAGGCAGAAATTAGAAGAAGAATTTACCTGAGGTTTTTGATGATCTTAGCAGGTTGTAACTAAGGTCCACTGCTGTTCTCACACATAACTGAAGAGTATTTTCGCGCTCTAATTGCGCAGTTGTTTTTACATTCTGAGACATCCAGCTTCCCTGAAGGAGTCCCCTGACATATTGGGCCTCTGTAAAGGTTTTTGTGCCTACAAAAGTCGTTTTATGGGAAGGCAGGAGCCACAGTAGAGCTGTGGCAGTTTGCTTGTGACTGTTTTAACTGTTTTTACCGTTCTTTTGCTTCATTTTTTAACCTGAGGGGTTAATCATCCATTTGCAAGTGGGTGCAATGCTATTTTAGTCTATTATATACACTGTAAAAATTTCATAGAGTTAACTGCTTTTTTCACTGTTTTGCAGTTTTTGTGTTTGTTTTTTTCCCTTAAAGGCACAGTACCGTTTTTTATATTCTGCTTTTTCACATTAATTAAAGTGTTTTCAAAGCTTGCTGGTCTCATTACTAGTCTGTTAAACATGCCTGACATAGAGGAAACTCCTTGTTCATTATGTTTAGAAGCCATTGTGGAACCCCCTCTTAGAATGTGTACCAAATGCACTGACCTTACTATAAGTTATAAAGACCATATACTGGCTTTAAAAGATTTATCACCAGAGAAAATTGACAAGGGGGAAGTTATGCCGAATAACTCTCCCCACGTGTCAGAGCCTATAACTCCCGCTCAAGGGGCGCCTAGTACATCTAGCGCGCCCATTGCGTATACTTTACAAGACATGGCGGCAGTTATGAATCATACTCTTACAGAAGTATTGTCCAAACTGCCAGGGTTACAAGGAAAGCGAGACAGCTCTGGGGCTAGAACAAATACAGAGCTCTGACGCTTTAGTAGCTATGTCCGATATACCCTCACAATGTGCAGAAGCCGAAGGAGAGCTTCTATCTGTGGGTGATTTTTCTGACTCAGGGAAGACACTTCAACCTGATTCTGATATGTCTACATTTAAATTTAAGCTTGAACACCTCCGCATGTTGCTCAGGGAGGTTTTAGCAACTCTGGATGACTGTGACGCCATTGTAGTCCCAGAGAAATTTTGCGAATTGGATAAATACTACGCAGTGCCTGTTTACACTGATGTTTTTCCAATACCTAAGAGGTTTTCAGAAATTATTACTAAGGAATGGGATAGACCAGGTGTACCGTTCTCTCCCCCTCCTGTTTTTAAAAAGATGTTTCCCATAGATGCCGCTACACGGGACTTGTGGCAAACGGTCCCTAAGGTGGAGGGAGCAGTCTCTACTCTAGCGAAGCGTACAACTATCCCTGTCGAGGACAGTTGTGCTTTTCTAGATCCAATGGACAAAAAATTAGAGGGTTACTTTAAGAAAATTTTTATTCAACAAGGTTTTATTCTCCAGCCCCTTGCATGCATTGCCCCTGTCACTGCTGCTGCGGCCTTCTGGTTTGAGTCTCTAGTAGAGGCTCTACAGGTAGAAACCCCATTGGATGATATCCTTGACAAGCTTAAAGCTCTTAAGCTAGCCAATTCATTTGTTTCTGACGCTGTTGTTCATTTAACCAAACTAACGGCTAAGAACTCAGCTTTTGCTATTCAGGCGCGTAGGGCGCTATGGCTTAAATCCTGGTCAGCTGACGTTACTTCAATTTTCAAATCGCCAGGTCCCATACAGACATTGTTCTGGCATTCCAGAGGTCGCATGGGTGGAAAGTGAACGAAGAAAAGAGTTCTCTATCCCTTCTCACAAGAGTTTCCTTCTTAGGAACTCTGATAGATTCTGTAGAAATGAAGATTTACCTGACAGAGGCCAGGTTGTCAAAACTTCTAAATTCCTGCCGTGTTCTTTATTCTACTTCTCGCCCTTCAGTGGCTCAGTGTATGGAAGCAATTGGCTTAATGGTAGCGGCAATGGACATAGTGCCGTTTGCCCGCCTACATCTCAGACCGCTGCAACTCTGCATGCTCAGTCAGTGGAATGAGGATTACACAGATTTGTCCCCTCGACTAAATTTGGATCAAGAGACCAGGGATTCTCTTCACTGGTGGCTATCTCGGGTCCATCTGTCCAAGGGTATGACCTTCCGCAGGCCAGATTGGACAATAGTAACGACAGATGCCAGCCTTCTGGGCTGGGGTGCAGTCTGGAACACCCTGAAATCTCAGGGCTTGTGGACTCAGGAGGAGACACTCCATCCGATAAACATTCTGGAACTAAGAGCGATATTCAATGCTCTTCAGGCTTGGCCTCAGCTAGCTGTGGTCAGGTTCATCAGATTTCAGTCGGACAATATCACGACTGTAGCCTACATCAACCATCAAGGGGGAACAAGGTGTTCCCTAGCAATGTTGGAGGTTTCAAAAATAATTCTATGGGCAGAGGTTCACTCTTGCCATCTATCAGCTATCCATATCCCAGGAGTAGAGAACTGGGAGGGGGATTTTCTAAGTCGACAGACTTTTCATCCGGGGGAGTGGAAACTCCATCCAGAGGTGTTTGCACAGTTGATTAATATTTGGGGCAAACCAGAACTGGATCTCATGGTGTCTCGTCAGAACGCCAAGCTTCCTTGTTACGGATCCAGGTCCAGGGATCCCAAGGCAGCACTGATAGATGCTCTAGCAGCGCCTTGGTCTTTCAACCTGGCTTATGTGTTTCCACCGTTTCCTCTGCTCCCTCGTCTGATTGCCAAGATCAAGCAGGAGAGAGCTTCTGTGATTTTGATAGCATCTGCGTGGCCATGCAGGACTTGGTATGCAGATCTGGTGGACATGTCATCCCTTCCACCATGGACTCTACCGCTGAGGCAGGACCTTCTACTTCAGGGTCCTTTTAACCATCCAAATCTAATTTCTCTGCGTCTGACTGCTTGGAGATTGAACGCTTGATTTTATCAAAACGTGGTTTCTTCGAGTCGGTCATTGATACCTTAATTCAGGCTCGAAAGCCTGTCACCAGGAAAATCTATCATAAGATATGGTGTAAATATCTTCATTGGTGTGAATCCAAGGGTTACTCATGGAGTAAAGTCAGGATTCCCAGGATATTATCTTTTCTCCAAGAAGGATTGGAGAAGGGATTGTCAGCTAGTTCCTTAAAGGGACAGATTTCTGCTCTGTCTATTCTTTTGCACAAGCGTCTGGCGGATGTTCCAGACGTTCAGGCGTTTTGTCAGGCTTTAGTTAGAATCAAGCCTGTGTTTAAACCTGTTGCTCCGCCATGGAGTTTAAATTTAGGTCTTAAAGTTCTTCAAGGTGTTCCGTTTGAACCTCTGCATTCCATAGATATCAAGCTTTTATCTTGGAAAGTTCTGTTTCTGGTAGCTATCTCTTCGGCTCGTAGAGTTTCAGAGTTATCTACCTTGCAGTGTGATTCCCCTTATCTGACCTTCCATGCAGATAAGGTAGTTTTGCGTACCAAACCTGGGTTTCTTCCTAAGGTGGTATCTAATAAGAAAATAAATCAGGAGATTGTTGTTCTGTCACTGTGTCCTAATCCTTCTTCAAAGAAAGAACGTCTTTTACACAATCTTGACGTGGTTCGTGCTTTAAAGTTTTATTTACAAGCTACTAAAGATTTTCGTCAAACATCTGCATTGTTTGTTGTCTACTCTGGACAGAGGAAATGCCAAAAGGCTTCAGCAACTTCTCTTTCTTTTTGGTTAAGAAGTATAATCCGCTTAGCTTATGAGACTGCTGGCCAGCAGCCTCCTGAAAGAATTACAGCTCATTCCACTAGAGCAGTGGCTTCCACATGGGCTTTTAAAAATGAGGCTTCTGTTGAACAGATTTGTAAGGCGGCGACTTGGTCTTCGCTTCATACTTTTTCTAAATTCTACAAATTTGATACTTTTGCTTCTTCGGAGGCTATTTTTGGGAGAAAGGTCTTACAGGCAGTGGTGCCTTCCGTTTAAGCTCCTGCCTTTTCCCTCCCTTCATCCGTGTCCTATAGCTTTGGTATTGGTATCCCACAAGTAATGGATGAATCCGTGGACACCTTACAAGAGAAAACAAAATTTATGCTTACCTGATAAATTTATTTCTCTTGTGGTGTATCCAGTCCACGGCCCGCCCTGTCATTTTAAGGCAGGTGTTTTTTTATTTTTAAACTACAGTCACCACTGCACCCTATAGTTTCTCCTTTCTCTTGCTTGTCTTCGGTCGAATGACTGGTAGTGGCAGTTAGGGGAGGAGCTATATAGACAGCTCTGCTGTGGGTGATCCTCTTGCAGCTTCCTGTTGGGAAGGAGAATATCCCACAAGTAATGGATGAATCCATGGACTGGATACACCACAAGAGAAATAAATTTATCAGTTAAGCATAAATTTTGTTTTTTCAATAGTTTTCTACTTGTAATCTGGCCCTTAGTGTTTAACGTCCTATTAAAGGGACATTAAGCACTTTGAGATAGTAATATAAAATAATAAATCATACATATAAAAAAAAACTCTGCAATATACTTTCATTATTTATTTTCTTCCCTTTTCCTGTAATTCCATTCTGAAATTGTGAGGTTTTGAGTTCCTGCTAAAAATGGAAGTGCAGAACATTGTTATATTCCACACATCCATTGGCTGCACACTCTAGTGACCTATTTATAACTGTCTCTAATTGGCCACAGCAGAGAAGGTAACCTAAGTTACAATATGGCAGCTCCCATTGTTTTATAGACACTAAGGGCCATATTATAAATGGAGCGCTAAATATTGCTTTCCCAAATCAATATTTGTGACCCACTGTGCAATACCAGCATGCTATCTTTCGGCCAGATTATGAGTTTTGCGTTCTGAGCTTCTCATTAATAACTTGCAAGTTATTTCCACCACTCACCTTTAATAGCTCTGCTATTACAGGTTTGCAAAAACCCGGCGTTAGCAGGCAATATGGCAGCGTTGAGCTCTATACCGCAACACACATACCAGCGCTGCTTTGAGCTGGTTTATCGTGCTCGTGCACGATTTCCCCATGTACATCAATGGGGAGAGCTGGCTAAAAAAAAACCTAAAACCTGCAATAAAGGAGCGTAAAGCTCTGTAACGCAGCCCCATTGATTCCTATGGGGAAAGAAAATTTTTGTTTACACCTAACACTCTAACATAAACCCGAGTCTGAACACCCCTAATCTGCCGCCCCCAACATCGCCGACACCTAAATTACACTTATTAACCCCTAATCTGCCACCCCTGACATCGCCGTCACCTACCTACACTTATTAATCCCTAATCTGCCACCCCCAATGTCGCCGCCACCTACATAAATTTGTTAACCCCTAATCTGCCGCCTCCAACATCGCCGCCGCCGCCACCGCCACTATACTAAAGTTATTAACCCCTAAACCTCTGGTCTTCCACATCACTAAGACTAAATAAATATATTAACCCCTAAACCTAAGTCTAACCCTAACCTTAACACCCCTAACTTTAATATAATTAAGACAGCGGGCAGATTAATCTGCAAAGAGGTATGTAGCAGCTTATTATTTTCTGACAATGGAATTGATGAGAAAATTCTGCCATACCGATATAATGTAAACTCAGCCTTAAATGCAGTAGCAGCAACTGGTATCAGGCTGTCATGTATGTATATTTTACACTTCAGTATTCTGGGGAATGGCACTTCACTGGAATTATACTGTATGCATAAAACTTTAGCCTAATTTGCAGGGACTAGCAACAGGCTTTTTAATAACACTCAATTTATTAATGTTAAACGTTTTTTGCTGGCATGTAAAATCGTTTAATTTTCTGAGGTACTGGGTGAAAAAATGTTTTGGGCACTATTTTTTTCCACTTGGCAGTCGTTTTATTTAATTTCTGACAGTTTACTGATCTCTCTCACTGTTAGCTATCAGGGTTAGTTATCCTTTGCTAATGGGAGCAATCCTTTGCTAAAATTGTGTTTTTTACAAAGATTTGATGCTATAACTTTTCAGTTTATTAATTTTCAACTGTCATAACTTTTTCTGTGCTTCTTATAGGCACAGTACGTTTTCATATTATAGTAAATTACTTGAAAAGTATTTCCAAGTTGCTAGTTTATTTGCTAGTGTGTTAAACATGTCTGATTCAGAGGAAGATATCTGTGCTATATGTGCTAAAGCCAAAGTGGAGCCCAATAGAAATTTATGTACTAACTGTATTGATGCTACTTTAAATAAAAGTCAATCTGTACAAATTGAACATATTTCACCAAACAACGAGGGGAGAGTTATGCCGACTAACTCGCCTCACGTGTCAGTACCTGCATCTCCCGCTCGGGAGGTGCGTGATATTGTAGCGCCGAGTACATCTGGGCGGCCATTACAAATCACATTACAGGATATGGCTACTGTTATGACTGAAGTTTTGGCTAAATTACCAGAACTAAGAGGTAAGCGTGATCACTCTGGGGTGAGAACAGAGTGCGCTGATAATATTAGGGCCATGTCAGACACTGCGTCACAATTTGCAGAACATGAGGACGGAGAGCTTCATTCTGCGGGTGACGGTTCTGATCCAAACAAACTGGATTCAGATATTTCAAATTTTAAATTTAAGCTGGAAAACCTCCGTGTATTACTAGGGGAGGTGTTAGCGGCTCTGAATGATTGTAACACAGTTGCAATACCAGAGAAAATGTGTAGGTTGGATAAATATTTTGCGGTACCGGCGAGTACTGACGTTTTTCCTATACCTAAGAGACTTACTGAAATTGTTACTAAGGAGTGGGATAGACCCGGTGTGCCGTTCTCACCCCCTCCGATATTTAGAAAGATGTTTCCAATAGACGCCACCACACGGGACTTATGGCAAACGGTCCCTAAGGTGGAGGGAGCAGTTTCTACTTTAGCTAAGCGTACCACTATCCCGGTGGAGGATAGCTGTGCCTTTTCAGATCCAATGGATAAAAAGTTAGAGGGTTACCTTAAGAAAATATTTGTTCAACAAGGTTTTATATTGCAACCTCTTGCATGCATTGCGCCTGTCACGGCTGCAGCAGCATTTTGGTTTGAGTCTCTGGAAGAGACACTTGAATCAGCTCCATTAGATGAGATTACACACAAGCTTAAAGCCCTTAAGTTAGCTAACTCATTTATTTCAGATGCCGTAGTACATTTAACTAAACTTACGGCTAAGAATTCCGGATTCGCCATTCAGGCACGCAGAGCACTGTGGCTAAAATCCTGGTCAGCTGACGTTACTTCTAAATCTAAATTGCTTAATATACCTTTCAAAGGGCAGACCTTATTCGGGCCCGGGTTGAAAGAAATTATCGCTGACATTACAGGAGGTAAAGGCCATGCCCTGCCTCAAGACAGAGCCAAACCTAAGGCTAGACAGTCTAATTTTCGTTCCTTTCGTAATTTCAAAGCAGGAGCAGCATCAACTTCCTCTGCACCAAAACAGGAAGGAGCTGTTGCTCGCTACAGACAAGGCTGGAGACCTAACCAGTCCTGGAACAAGGGCAAGCAGGCCAGGAAACCTGCTGCTGCCCCTAAGACAGCATGAATCGAGGGCCCCCGATCCGGGAACGGATCTAGTGGGGGGCAGACTTTCTCTCTTCGCCCAGGCTTGGGCAAGAGATGTCCAGGATCCCTGGGCGTTAGAGATCATATCTCAGGGATACCTTCTAGACTTCAAATTCTCTCCCCCAAGAGGGAGATTTCATCTGTCAAGGTTGTCAACAAACCAAATAAAGAAAGAGGCGTTTCTACGCTGCGTACAAGATCTTTTATTAATGGGAGTGATCCATCCGGTTCCGCGGTCGGAACAAGGACAAGGGTTTTACTCAAATCTGTTTGTGGTTCCCAAAAAAGAGGGAACTTTCAGGCCAATCTTGGATTTAAAGATCCTAAACAAATTCCTAAGAGTTCCATCGTTCAAAATGGAAACTATTCGGACAATTTTACCCATGATCCAAAAGGGTCAGTACATGACCACAGTGGATTTAAAGGATGCTTACCTTCACATACCGATTCACAAAGATCTTTACCGGTATCTAAGGTTTGCCTTTCTAGACAGGCATTACCAGTTTGTAGCTCTTCCATTCGGATTGGCTACGGCTCCGAGAATCTTCACAAAGGTTCTGGGTGCTCTTCTGGCGGTACTAAGACCGCGAGGAATTGCGGTAGCTCCGTACCTAGACGACATTCTGATACAAGCTTCAAGCTTTCAAACTACCAAGTCTCATACAGAGTTAGTACTGGCATTTCTAAGGTCGCATGGATGGAAGGTGAACGAAAAGAAGAGTTCTCTCTTTCCACTCACAAGAGTTCCCTTCTTGGGGACTCTTATAGATTCTGTAGAAATTAAGATTTACCTGACAGAAGACAGGTTAACAAAGCTTCAAAATGCATGCCGTGTCCTTCATTCCATTCAACACCCGTCAGTAGCTCAATGCATGGAGGTGATCGGCTTAATGGTAGCAGCAATGGACATAGTACCCTTTGCACGCCTACATCTCAGACCGCTGCAATTGTGCATGCTAAGTCAGTGGAATGGGGATTACTCAGACTTGTCCCCTACTCTGAATCTGGATCAAGAGACCAGAAATTCTCTTCTATGGTGGCTTTCTCGGCCACATCTGTCCAGGGGGGTGCCATTCAGCAGGCCAGACTGGACAATTGTAACAACAGACGCCAGCCTACTAGGTTGGGGCGCTGTCTGGAATTCTCTGAAGGCTCAGGGACAATGGAATCAGGAGGAGAGTCTCCTACCAATAAACATTCTGGAATTGAGAGCAGTTCTCAATGTCCTTCTGGCTTGGCCCCAGTTAACAACTCAGGGGTTCATCAGGTTTCAGTCGGACAACATCACGACTGTAGCTTACATCAACCATCAGGGAGGGACAAGAAGCTCCCTAGCAATGATGGAAGTATCAAAGATAATTCGCTGGGCAGAGTCTCACTCTTGCCACCTGTCAGCAATCCACATCCCGGGAGTGGAGAACTGGGAGGCGGATTTCTTAAGTCGTCAGACTTTTCATCCGGGGGAGTGGGAACTTCATCCGGAGGTCTTTGCCCAAATACTTCGACGTTGGGGCAAACCAGAGATAGATCTCATGGCGTCTCGACAGAACGCCAAGCTTCCTCGTTACGGGTCCAGATCCAGGGATCCGGGAGCGGTTCTGATAGATGCTTTGACAGCACCTTGGACCTTCGGGATGGCTTATGTGTTTCCACCCTTCCCGATGCTTCCTCGATTGATTGCCAGAATCAAACAGGAGAGAGCATCAGTGATTCTAATAGCGCCTGCATGGCCACACAGGACTTGGTATGCAGATCTAGTGGACATGTCATCCTGTCCACCTTGGTCGCTACCTCTGAAACAGGACCTTCTGATCCAGGGTCCCTTCAAACATCAAAATCTAATTTCTCTGAAGCTGACTGCTTGGATATTGAACGCTTGATTTTATCAAAACGTGGTTTTCTGAGTCAGTTATTGATACCTTAATACAGGCTAGGAAGCCTGTTACCAGAAAGATTTACCATAAGATATGGCGCAAATACTTATATTGGTGCGAATCCAAGAGTTACTCATGGAGTAAGGTTAGGATTCCGAGGATATTGTCTTTTCTACAAGAAGGTTTAGAAAAGGGTTTATCCGCTAGTTCCTTAAAGGGACAGATTTCAGCTCTGTCCATTCTTTTACACAAACGTCTGTCAGAAGTTCCGGACGTTCAAGCTTTTTGTCAGGCTTTAGCTAGGATCAAGCCTGTGTTTAAAACTGTTGCTCCACCATGGAGTTTGAACTTAGTTCTTAATGTTTTACAGGGGGTTCCGTTTGAACCCCTTCATTCCATTGATATCAAGTTGTTATCTTGGAAAGTTCTGTTTTTAATGGCGATTTCCTCGGCTCGAAGAGTCTCTGAGTTATCTGCCTTACATTGTGATTCTCCTTATCTGATTTTTCATTCAGACAAGGTAGTTCTGCGTACTAAACCTGGGTTCCTACCTAAGGTGGTCACTAACAGGAATATCAATCAAGAGATTGTGGTTACATCTTTGTGTCCTAATCCTTCTTCGAAAAAGGAACGTCTGCTACACAATCTAGATGGAGTCCGTGCCCTGAAATTTTATCTACAGGCAACTAAGGATTTTCGACAAACGTCTTCCCTGTTTGTCGTTTATTCTGGTCAGAGGAGAGGTCAAAAAGCTTCGGCTACCTCTCTCTCCTTTTGGCTTCGTAGCATAATACGGTTAGCCTATGAGACTGCTGGACAGCAGCCTCCTGAAAGAATTACAGCACATTCTACTAGAGCTGTGGCTTCCACTTGGGCCTTTAAGAATGAGGCTTCTGTTGAACAGATTTGCAAGGCTGCAACTTGGTCTTCTCTTCATACTTTTTCCAAATTTTACAAATTTGACACTTTTGCTTCTTCGGAGGCTGTTTTTGGGAGAAAGGTTCTTCAGGCAGTGGTTCCTTCCGTATAAAGAGCCTGCCTGTCCCTCCCGTCATCCGTGTACTTTAGCTTTGGTATTGGTATCCCATAAGTAATGGATGATCCGTGGACTGGATACACTTAACAAGAGAAAACATAATTTATGCTTACCTGATAAATTTATTTCTCTTGTAGTGTATCCAGTCCACGGCCCGCCCTGTCACTTTAAGGCAGGTAATTTTTCCATTAAACTACAGTCACCACTGCACCCTATGGTTTTCCTTTCTCTGCATGTTTTCGGTCGGTAATGGCAGTTAGGGGAGGAGCTATATAGCAGCTCTGCTGGGTGAATCCTCTTGCACTTCCTGTTGGGGAGGAGTTAATATCCCATAAGTAATGGATGATCCGTGGACTGGATACACTACAAGAGAAATAAATTTATCAGGTAAGCATAAATTATGTTTTTTCCTCTATGCACACCACCAATCCCCTTCCCCATCTTCTCGACTACTTAACTGTTTTGCTATAGATGGCTCCTTTCTACCCTATATTTCAGAGCGGCTTTTTGCCCGCTGACTATCCCCCCCCCCTTTTATATATATATTTTGAATTTTCATCTCATCATAAGGTCCAGGAGGGGCCTTCCTAGAGACTACCATATATGTTTTATTTACGTGTTCATGCGACCCATAAGTGGTTAGCTCAGTAGTCACCCCAATAAGCTATCATTATTACAAAATGGAGGATTCAGAAGCTCATGTCACTTACTATTTCAATCACTATTTTCAATATAATTTGTTCATGTATTTTATATGTTTCTGTGTCTAGAATAGCAACACTTGTGACTATTACCATCTGTTGTACTGTTTGAAAATCCTCAATAAAAAATTATATTAAAAAAAAACAAAAAAATAACAGGGGCACTTAAATTCATCAAAATTTACATTTCACTCGTGTTGTGAAAAAAAACTTACCTTTTAATCTTGACAGCAGATCCAGCTTCCTCCATCCGTCGCAAAGCCTCTTCCTGGGTTTAAAATGAGGAATCCGGCTTCCTCCAATCATGGTATTGAATCAGACAATGCTTCCCCTGGGGGGAAGCCGTGATTGGAGGATGACCCATCCAACATCAGAAATGGCTTGCAATGACCGGAGGAAGCTGGAGCAGCTGCCAAGTTTAAAATGTAAGTTTTTTTTTTTAACAACAGGAGTGAAATGTAAATTTTGATGAATTAAAGTGCCCCTGTTTTTAATCGAATTTTTAAAAACCGAGCACTTTAGCATCAAAATTTACATTCACTTTAACCTTGTTCTTAAATGTACAGCTGACTCCGTTTGAGCCGTTTCATTACATAGACATTAAGATGTTATCTTTGAAGGTTTTGTTTCTTGTTGCTATCTCTTCTGCTCAAAGAGTCTCAGAACTCTCAGCTCTGCAGTGTGATTCCCCTTATTTTATTTTTCATGCCGATAAGGTGGTTCTTCGTAAGTTAGGTTTACTTCCTAAGGTTGTTTCTAATAGAAATATCAATCAGGAAATTGTTGTTCCCTCTCTGTGTCCTAATCCTTCTTCTTTCAAAGAACGTTTGTTACACAATTTGTATGTTGTATGTGCTCTTAAATTCTACTTACAGGCGACTAAGGATTTTCACCAGTCCTCTTTGTCTGTTTCTCTTGGAAACGTAAAGGTCAGAAAGCTACTGCTACTACTTTTTCTTTTTGGTTACGAAGTATAATTCGTTTGGCTTATGAGACTGCTGACAGCAGCCTTCTGAGAGAATTACAGCTCATTCCACAATGTAACAGTAATTACTCAAGCCGTGGACTCACCATGTCTTAGGAAAGAAAAACAAAATTTATGCTTACCTGATAAATGTATTTATCCAGATATGCTGAGTCTACGGCCCCACCCTTTATTTTAAGACAGTTGTTCTTTTGACTATAACCTCAGGCACCTCTACACCTTGTGTTACTCCTTTTTCTCCATTTCCTTTCGGTCGAATGACTGGGGGTTGTGGGTAAGGGAGTGATACTTGGCAGTTTAACTGTGGTGCCCTTTGCCTCCTCCTGCTGGCCAGGGGTGATATTAGCAACAGTAATTACTCAAGCCGTGGACTCACCATATCCGGAAATAAATAAAATCTATCAGGTGAGCATAAATTTTTTTTTTTTTTTTAATTGGTAGTTATTTTAATTTTAGTATAAGAGTTATGTTAGATTAATTGTTAGTTTAAACTTAGGTTTTTTTAATTTCACAGGTAAATTTTTATTTATTTTAAGATAAGGATATTGTAATTTTAATATAAAGTTAGGGGTGTTAGGTTTAGGGGTTAATAGTTTATTTTAGTGTTTTGCGATCGGGGGAGGCGGCGGTTTAATACCTTTATTTAGTGGCTGCGATGTCGGGGAGCGACGGAATAGGGGTTAATAGCTTTATCATATTGTTGGCGATGTCGGGGAGCGGCAGAATAGGGGTTAATAACTTTATAATAGTGGTGGCGATGTCGGGGAACGGCGGAATAGGGGTTAATAACTATTTAGGTGTCGGCGATGTCTGGGGCAGCAGATTAGGGATGTTTAGACTTGGGGTTTATGTTAGGGTGTTAGGTTTAAACTTAACTTTTTTCCCCATAGACATCAATGGGGTGCGTTACGGCGATCGCCATTCTGCGCTTCAGGTGTTAGTTTTTTTCTAACACTCTCTCCCCATTGATGTCTATGGGGAAAGTGTGCACAAGCACATATTCTCAGCCCTTGGATTTTGTGCAGTATGGAGCTTATCACCACCATATCACACACACAAGACTGCTTTTCAAAAACTTGTAATGGCAGCGCTATGGGTGGTGAAATAACGCAACTTTTGTTGCGTTCGTTTTGCACCCTGTATAGCGCAAAACTTGTAATCTAGGTGTTTGTGTCTTGTTAAAGAGTAATCCTAGGGAGACATCCCATTCAAAAGACTTATTAACAGTAAGATACTTTAGTGGTCAGTTAATATGACTGCAATTTGTTGTTTAATGTGGTTTTAATAAATATATTCTGTACTGGTACTACTGCTTCTAGCGCCCTTATAAACGTTTTTTATCCTTCTAATCCTAGGGGAGCTCAGGAACTCGCATGTCTTTAGCCATCTGCCAGCTGTGTTTGCAACAGTGTTTATGGCAATGTTATACATAGTTGCAAACACTGCTGCCATAGACTGCTAAAGAAACTTCAACAAAAGATATTAAGAAAACTAAGCAAATCTGATAACAGAACTAAATTGGAAAGCTGTTTAAAATTGTATGCTGTATCTGATTCATGAACGTTTAATTTTCCATTTAAAATGTCCCTTTAATATTACCCACTGTAGCGGGTATATAGGCTAAAACCTGCTTTTGCCTACTTTTTTAAAACCTATAGCATTGCATTGCTACAGAGTATTTTGCCGGCCACAGCATTATGTTTATTCAAACAGAAATGTTCTATATATTGTTATTGGCTATTTCTTCCTTATAATACATGTTTCCTAGAAGTAGGAGTAAAATTAGATTTTCTTTTTATGGGAAATCTTCTGTCAGTTGTAGGTACAGCAAAAACAGATAGCTCTGGTCACACATATCAGATGAAAGATGAACAGCAACAGACATATATAACAGGGCCTTTTGTAAGTATGCATATAATAAAAGCTTTGTGAATAATAGCAGTAGCCATATAATGAATGAATGAATAAATGAATTAATGAATGAATAATTGTGGGAGAAACTCTCATACACATAACATATTTATAACTTGGATATCACATACTAAATATGTGAAGTCATAGTAATACAGTAGAAAAGCAGGAAGCGAGAATAGGCTGCATGTACTGTAAGCCAAAGTCAGTTAGCCATGGTGTTCTTAGTTCAGAGATAGTTTAAACCACATGTGATTGGCTGCAATGTTTACAGCTCTAGAGCAGGACTTTACAACTGTGTTTAACCTCTTAGTGTGGATTAAACAATGTTAACTAGGACCAGTGGCATACTCCAAAAATTTAGAGCATGTACATTTTGTCTAAAAATGTCCCTTTAAGTATAACAAAAGCACTATATGATCAATATGTCTTTTAAACAAATACAGTTTGTTAGACTCTGCTTCTCAGAACTCAACACTTTTTAGGGGTCATCTGTCAGTGCTGAGTTCCAATTTCCTTATCTCCTTCTAAACAAAACTGCAAGAGGGTTTTTATGAGGTCAGGAAAATCTGAGATAATCTATCTTTTAGTTATAGTTCTTTGCCCATAAAACTGTCTTCCTAATCTGACTGATTGATGTAGTCAAGGGGGGATGACTTGTTAAAAGATGTCTATAGAGATACAAGACATTCCAGTTAGGACTATAAAAGCACTAAGAATTTTGCTAAAACAATATTATTTTATTTTAGTTCACATTTACTCATGTTTGAACAGTTAAGAATATATGGTGCACAAAACCCTAGCAAAAAAGTATAACTGATCTAGAGTATCTGGTCTTGCATAATACATGTAGAGGAATCTAGAATAATAATAATGATTATATATATTTATATATATTTTACCCATAAACATGTACTCATTCTAGGCCCTGGTTAACAGAATTGTACCAACTGGATGTGACTGCCTATAATAATTATATTCATAATTTCTCTTGTAAGGTGTATCCAGTCCACGGATTCATCCATTACTTATGGGATATTCTCCTTCCCAACAGGAAGCTGCAAGAGGATCACCCACAGCAGAGCTTTCTATATAGCTCCCCCCCTAACTGCCACCCCCAGTCATTCTCTTGCAGCTCTCGACAAGGGAAGTAGCTAGAGAGATGTGGTGAATTAGTGTAGTTTATCTTCAATCAAAAGTTTGTTATTTTTTAACGGTGCCGGCGTTGTACTGTTTTTTACCTCAGGCAGAAATTAGAAGAAGAATTTGCCTGAGGTTTTTGATGATCTTAGCAGGTTGTAACTAAGGTCCACTGCTGTTCTCACACATAACTGAAGAATATGAGGAAACTTCAGCTGGGAGAACGGCCAGCAGAATTAACTGCCCTGAGGTATGTTCAGTATATTATTTTCTAGAGGATGATAAGAACTAGAAAATGCTGACAGTGCCTGATATAGTTAAGGTAAGCCTGATTGCAGTGATTTAATAAACGACTGGCATCATTCTTGCAGTAAAAAGTAATTTTCATATTACTTTCTATTATGGCTTAGTATGTAAAACGTTTGCATATATATATAAAGAACGTTTTTTAATGAGGTGATAAATCTTTGTTTGGGGCCTAGTTTTCCACATGGCTGTTATTTTACTCCTAGGAATAGTTTTTTAAGGCCCTCTGACTTTGAATGCATGGTGGGAGGGGCCTATTTTTGCGCTCTAATTGCGCAGTTGTTTTTACATTCTGAGACATCCAGCTTCCCTGAAGGAGTCCCCTAACATATTGGGCCTCTGTAAAGGGTTTTTGTGCCTACAAAAGTTGTTTTATGGGAAGGTAGGAGCCACAGTAGAGCTGTGGCAGTTTGCTTGTGACTGTTTTAACGGTTTTTACCGTTTTTTTGCTTCATTTTTTAACCTGAGGGGTTAATCATCCATTTGCAAGTGGGTGCAATGCTATTTTAGTCTATTATATACACTGTAAAAATTTCATAGAGTTAACTGCTTTTTTCACTGTTTTGCAGTTTTTGTGTTTATTTTTTTCCCTTAAAGGCACAGTACCGTTTTTTATGTTCTGCTTTTTCACATTAATTAAAGTGTTTTCAAAGCTTGCTGGTCTCATTACTAGTCTGTTAAACATGTCTGACAGAGGAAACTCGTTGTTCATTATGTTTAGAAGCCATTGTGGAACCCCTTCTTAGAATGTGTACCAAATGCACTGATCTTACTATAAGTTATAAAGACCATATTCTGGCTTTAAAAGATTTATCACCAGAGAAAATTGACAAGGGGGAAGTTATGCCGACTAACTTTCCCCACGTGTCAGAGCCTATAACTCCCGCTCAAGGGGCGCCAAGTACATCTAGTGCGCCCATTGCTTATACTTTACAAGACATGGCAGCAGTTATGAATCATACTCTTACAGAAGTATTGTCCAAACTACCAGGGTTACAAGGAAAGCGAGACAGCTCTGGGGCTAGAACAAATACAGAGTTCTCTGACGCTTTAGTAGCTATGTCTGATATACCCTCACAATGTGCAGAAGCCGAAGCAGGAGAGCTTCTATCTGTGGGTGATTTTTCTGACTCAGGGAAGACACTTCAACCTGATTCTGATATGTCTACATTTAAATTTAAGCTTGAACACCTCCGCATGTTGCTCAGGGAGGTTTTAGCAACTCTGGATGACTGACGCCATTGTAGTCCCAGAGAAATTGTGTAAATTGGATAAATACGACGCAGTGCCTGTTTACACTGATGTTTTTCCAATACCTAAGAGGTTTTCAGAAATTATTACTAAGGAATGGGATAGACCAGGTGTACCGTTCTCTCCCCCTCCTGTTTTTAAAAAGATAGTTCCCATAGATGCCGCTACACGGGACTTGTGGCAAACGGTCCCTAAGGTGGAGGGAGCAGTCTCTACTCTAGTGAAGCGTACAACTATCCCTGTCGAGGACAGTTGTGATTTTCTAGATCCAATGGACAAAAAATTAGAGGGTTACCTTAAGAATTTTTTTATTCAACAAGGTTTTATTCTCCAGCCCCTTGCATGCATTGCCCCTGTCACTGCTGCTGCGGCCTTCTGGTTTGAGTCTCTAGAAGAGGCTTTACAGGTAGAAACCCCATTGGATGATATCCTTGACAAGCTTAAAGCTCTAAAGCTAGCCAATTCATTTGTTTCTGACGCCGTTGTTCATTTAACCAAACTAACGGCTAAGAACTCAGGTTTTGCTATTCAGGCGCGTAGGGCGCTATGGCTTAAATCCTGGTCAGCTGACGTTACTTCAAAGTCTAAGCTTTTCAACATTCCCTTCAAGGGGCAGACCCTATTCGGGCCTGGACTGAAGGAGATCATTTCTGATATTACTAGAGGAAAAGGTCACGCCCTTCCTCAGGATAGGTCCAACAAATTAAGGACCAAACAGCCTAATTTTCGTGCCTTTCGAAACTTCAAGAGTGGCGCAGCTTCAATATCCTCTAATACAAAACAAGAGGGAAATTTTGCCCAGTCCAAGCCGGTCTGAAGACCTAACCAGGCTTGGAACAAAGGAAAGCAGGCCAAAAAACCTGCTGCTGCCTCTAAGACAGCATGAAAGATCCGCCCCCGATCCGGTAACGGATCTAGTAGGGGGCAGACTTTCTCTCTTCGCCCAGGCTTGGGCAAGAGATGTCCAGGATCCCTGGGCATTGAAAATCATGTCCCAGTGATATTTTCTGGACTTCAAAGCTTCTTCCCCAAAAGGAAGATTTCATCTCTAACAATTATCTGCAAACCAGATAAAGAGAGAGGCATTCTTACATTGTGTTCAAGACCTCCTAGTTATGGGAGTGATCCACCCAGTTCCAAAGGAGGAACAGGGGCAAGGCTTCTATTCAAATCTGTTTGAGGTTCCCAAGAAAGAGGGAACCTTCAGATCAATCTTAGATCTCAAGATCCTAAACAAGTTTCTAAGGGTCCCATCCTTCAAGATGGAGACTATTCGAACCATCCTACCTATGATCCAGGAGGGTCAATATATGACTACCATGGCCTTAAAGGATGCTTATCTGCACATTCCGATACACAGAGATCATCATCGGTTTCTCAGGTTCGCCTTCCTAGACAGGCATTACCAGTTTGTGGCTCTTCCCTTTGGGTTAGCTACGGCACCAAGAATCTTTACGAAGGTTCTGGGGTCACTCCTAGCGGTCCTAAGGCCGCGGGGTATAGCAGTAGCCCCTTACCTAGACGACATTCTAATACAGGCGTTGAATTTTCAAATCGCCAGGTCCCATACCGACATTGTTCTGGCATTCCTGAGGTCGCATGGGTGGAAAGTGAATGAAGAAAAGAGTTCTCTATCCCCTCTCACAAGAGTTTCCTTCCTAGGAACTCTGATAGATTCTGTAGAAATGAAGATTTACCTAACAGAGGCCAGGTTGTCAAAACTTCTAAATTTCTTTATAAAGTTCTTTATTCTACTTCTCGCCCTTCAGTGGCTCAGTGTATGGAAGTAATCGGCTTAATAGTAGCGGCAATGGACATAGTGCCGTTTGCCCGCCTACATCTCAGACCGCTGCAACTCTGCATGCTTAGTCAGTGGAATGGGGATTACACAGATTTGTCCCCTCTACTAAATCTGGATCAAGAGACCAGGGATTCTCTTCTCTGGTGGCTATCTCTGGTCCATCTGTCCAAGGGTATGACCTTCCGCAGGCCAGATTGGACAATAGTAACGACAGATGCCAGCCTTCTGGGCTGGGGTGCAGTCTGGAACTCCCTGAAAGCTCAGGGCTTGTGGACTCAGGAGGAGACACTCCTTCCGATAAACATTCTGGAACTAAGAGCGATATTCAATACTCTTCAGGCTTGGCCTCAGCTAGCTGCGGTCAGGTTCCTCAGATTTCAGTCGGACAATATCACGACTGTAGCCTACATCAACCATCAAGGGGGAACAAGGAGTTCCCTAGCAATGTTGGAGGTTTCAAAAATAATTCTATGGGCAGAGGTTCACTCTTGCCATCTATCAGCTATCCATATCCCAGGAGTAGAGAACTGGGAGGCGGATTTTCTAAGTTGACAGACTTTTCATCCGGGGGAGTGGAAACTCCATCCGGAGGTGTTTGCACAGTTGATTCAACTTTGGGGCAAACCAGAACTGGATCTCATGGCGTCTCGTCAGAAGGCCAAGCTTCCTTGTTACGGATACAGGTCCAGGGATCTCAAGGCAGCGCTGATAGATGCTCTAACAGTGCCTTGGTCTTTCAACCTGGCTTATGTGTTTCCACCGCTTCCTCGTCTGATTGCCAAGATCAAGCAGGAGAGAGCTTTGGTGATTTTGATAGCACCTGCGTGGCCACGCAGGACTTGGTATGCAGATCTGGTGGACATGTCATCCCTTCCACTATGGACTCTACCGCTGAGGCAGGACCTTCTACTTCAGGGTCCTTTCAACCATCCAAATCTAATTTCTCTGTGTCTGACTGCTTGGAGATTGAACGCTTGATTTTATCAAAACGTGGTTTCTCCGAGTCGGTCATTGATACTTTAATTCAGGCTCGAAAGCCTGTCACCAGGAAAATTTACCATAAGATATGGTGTAAATATCTTCATTGGTGTGAATCCAAGGGTTACTCAAGGAGTAAAGTCAGGATTCCCAGGATATTATCTTTTCTCCAAGAAGGATTGGAGAAGGGATTGTCAGCTAGTTCCTTAAAGGGACAGATTTCTGCTCTGTCTATTCTTTTGCACAAGCGTCTGGCGGATGTTCCAGACGTTCAGGCGTTTTGTCAGGCTTTAGTTAGAATCAAGCCTGTGTTTAAACCTGTTGCTCCGCCATGGAGTTTAAATTTAGTTCTTAAAGTTCTTCAAGGGGTTCCGTTTGAACCTCTGCATTCCATAGATATCAAGCTTTTATCTTGGAAAGTTCTGTTTCTGGTAGCTATCTCTTCGGCTCGAAGAGTTTCAGAGTTATCTGCCTTGCAGTGTGATTCCCCTTATCTGATCTTCCATGCAGATAAGGTAGTTTTGCGTACCAAACCTGGGTTTCTTCCTAAGGTGGTATCTAATAAGAATATCAATCAGGAGATTGTTGTTCCGTCACTGTGTCCTAATCCTTCTTCAAAGAAAGAACGTCTTTTACACAATCTTGACGTGGTTCGTGCTTTAAAGTTTTATTTACAAGCTACTAAAGATTTTCGTCAAACATCTGCATTGTTTGTTGTCTACTCTGGACAGAGGAAATGCCAAAAGGCTTCAGCAACTTCTCTTTCTTTTTGGTTAAGAAGTATAATCCGCTTAGCTTATGAGACTGCTGGCCAGCAGCCTCCTGAAAGAATTACAGCTCATTCCACTAGAGCGGTGGCTTCCACATGGGCTTTTAAAAATGAGGCTTCTGTTGAACAGATTTGTAAGGCGGCGACTTGGTCTTCGCTTCATACTTTTTCTAAATTCTACAAATTTGATACTTTTGCTTCTTCGGAGGCTATTTTTGGGAGAAAGGTCTTACAGGCAGTGGTGCCCTCTGTTTAAGCGCCTGCCTTTTCCCTCCCTTCATCCGTGTCCTATAGCTTTGGTATTGGTATCCCACAAGTAATGGATGAATCCGTGGAATGGATACACCTTACAAGAGAAAACAAAATTTATGCTTACCTGATAAATGTATTTCTCTTGTGGTGTATCCAGTCCACGGCCCGTCCTGTCATTTTAAGGCAGGTGTTTTTTATTTTTAAACTACAGTCACCACTGCACCCTATAGTTTCTCCTTTCTCTTGCTTGTCTTCGGTCGAATGACTGGAGGTGGCAGTTAGGGGAGGAGCTATATAGACAGCTCTGCTGTGGGTGATCCTCTTGCAGCTTCCTGTTGGGAAGGAGAATATCCCACAAGTAATGGATGAATCCGTGGACTGGATACACCACAAGAGAAATAAATTTATCAGGTCAGCATAAATTTTGTTTTGCTTAAAGGGATATTAAACAGTGCTCTTTTAGTGAAAACAAATATGTTAAATCAAAGTAAACATGAAAAGAAACAGATTGTGTAAAAAAAGCAAAGTTCTTGTTTTCTAGCAAAATGTAGCCACTGCCTTCAAAGAGATGAGAGGAGACATTTTGCATTCTGACTAGTGATGTTGCGAATAGTTAGCCGGCGAATAGTTCCCGGCGAACATAGCATGTTCGCGTTCGCCGCGGCGGGCGAACATATGCGATGTTCGATCCGCCCCCTATTCGTCATCATTGAGTAAACTTTGACCCTGTACCTCACAGTCAGCAGACACATTACAGCCAATCAGCAGCAGACCCTCCCTCCCAGACCCTCCCACCTCCTGGACAGCATCCATTTTAGATTCATTTGGAAGCTGCATTCTTAGTGAGAGGAGGGATCGTGTAGCTGCTGCTGATTTAATAGGGAAATCGATAGCTAGGCTAGTGTATTCAGTGTCCACTACAGTCCTGAAGGACTCATCTGATCTCTGCTGTAAGGACAGCACCCCAAAAAGCCCTTTTTAGGGCTAGAACAGCTTTTTAAAAATCAGCTTTTTTTCCCCTGTGTAATCTAATTGCAATTGCCTGCCTGCCAGCGTGTGTGTCAGGCTCACAGCGTATACTGTGCCCACTTGCCCAGTGCCACCACTCTTATCTGGTGTAACAGTAGTGTACATTAAAAAACAACAACACTTTGACGGTGAAATAATAGCAGACAGCTGCCAGTACCCAAGATGGCCGCCAATAAGGCAGATGGGGAGGGTTAGAGAGCTGTTTTGGGGGGGATCAGGGAGGTTGGGGGCTAAGGGGGGGAATGCTACACCACAGCATATGTAAATATGCTAAAAAATTATTATTTTTTTTAAAAACCTTTTATTTTAGTACTGGCAGACTTTCTGCCAGTACTTAAGATGGTGGGACAATTGTGGGGTGGGGGAGGGAAGGGAGCTGTTTGGGAGGGATCAGCGGGTCTGATGTGTCAGGTGGGAGGCTGATCTCTACACTAAAGCTAAAATTAACTCTGCAAGCTCCCTACAAACTACCTAATTAACCCCTTCACTGCTAGCCATAATACACGTGTGATGCGCAGCAGCATTTAGCGGCCTTCTAATTACCAGAAAGCAACGCCAAAGTCATATATGTCTGTATTTCTGAACAAAGGGGATCCCAGAGAAGCATTTACAACCATTTGTGCCATAATTGCACAAGCATAATTTCAGTGAGAAACCTAAAATTGCGAGAAAAAAAATAAAAAATTTAAAATTTGATCGCATTTGGCGGTGAAATGGTGGCATTAAATATACCAAAATGGGCCTAGATCAATACTTTGGGTTGTCTACTACACTACACTTAAGCTAAAATTAACTCTACAAGCTCCCTACATGCTTCCTAATTAACCCCTTCACTGCTGGGCATAAAACACGTGTGGTGCACAGTGGCATTTAGCAGCCTTCTAATTACCAAAAAGCAACGCCAAAGCCATATAAGTCTGCTATTTCTGAACAAAGGGGATCCCAGAGAAGCATTTACAACCATTTATGCCATAATTGCACAAGCTGTTTGTAAATAATTTCTGTGAGAAACCTTAACTTTGTGAAAAAGTGAACAATTTTTTTTTATTTGATCGCATTTGGCGGTGAAATGGTGGCATGAAATATACCAAAATGGGCCTAGATCAATACTTTGGGTTGTCTACTACACTTAAGCTAAAATTAACTCTACAAGCTCCCTACATGCTCCCTAATTAACCCCTTCACTGCTGTGCATAAAACACGTGTGGTGCGCAGTGGCATTTAGCAGCCTTCAAATTACCAAAAAGCAACGCCAAAGCCATATAAGTCTGCTATTTCTGAACAAAGGGGATCCCAGAGAAGCATTTACAACCATTTATGCCATAATTGCATAAGTTGTTTGTAAATAATTTCTGTGAGAAACCTTAACTTTGTGAAAAAGTGAACAATTTTTTTTTTTTATTGCATTTGGCGGTGAAATGGTGGCATGAAATATACCAAAATGGGCCTAGATCAATACTTTGGGATGTCTTCTAAAAAAATATATACATGTCAAGGGATATTCAGGTATTCCTGACAGATATCAGGGTTCCAATGTAACTAGTGCTCATTTTGAAAAAAAGTGGTTTTGAAATAGCAAAGTGCTTCTTGTATTTATTTCCCTATAACTTGCAAAAAAAGCAAAGAACATGTTAACATTGGGTATTTCTAAACTCAGGGCAAAATTTAGAAACTATTTAGCATGGTTGTTTTTTGGTGGTTGTAGATGTGTAACAGATTTTTCAGGGCCTGCCAGGGCACAGTGTCACACCAGTGCAACTCATATCTGGTGTAACAGTAGTGTACATTTAAAAAAAAATACAATTTTGACTGTAGTAGATTGAATAGTAGTTAGTTGTCTGCAAGCGTGTGTGTCAGGCCTACAGCGTCTACTCTGCCAACTTCTGCCAGTGCACAGTGCCACTCATATCTGTTGTCACAGTAGCTTGCACGCATAGTACCACTAATCGAAAAAAAAATGACAGGCAGAGGCAGGCCACCCCACAGGGGCCGTCGTGGTCGTGGTGCTGTGATTCCCTTTGGCCCTAGAATAATGCCCAGTGTTCAGAGGCCACGTACCCTGAACTCGAAAAGTTCTGAGGACATAGTTGACTGGCTAACACAGGACACCCAATCTTCTACAGCTTCCGCTCGGAACCTTGACGCACCATCCTCCTCCAGCTTAGCTTCGGGCACCTCTCAAGTTACCACTCGCCCGCCTGCCGCCACCACCAACACTAGCACCACAGCCGCTTCACTTGATCTGTCAGAGGAGTTATTTACACATCAGTTGGAAGAAATGAGTGATGCGCAACCATTATTGCCAGAGGATGTAGATAACAGGGATATGTCTCAGTCAGGCAGCATTACACACATGGACGTACGGTGTGATGATGATGATGTACCCGCTGCGGGAGTTTGGTCTGTCACTGTGAAGCGGGCGTAGCCCTTACACTACCTGATCGATACAACATCATACCTGATGTTTTAAAGCACGTTATTCCAAACAATTTAGGAATGTTAGGTGATTTATGCCCTTTATGGATTAAAACCAGACTCTGCATCAACTATGTAATTTTCCATGGGAGTTTTGCCATGGATCCCCCTCCGGCATGCCACAGTTCCGGTGTTAGTCCCCTTGAAACAACTTTCCCATCACTATTGTGGCCATAAAGAGTCCCTGTGGGTTTTAAAATTCGCCTGCCCATTGAAGCCAATGGCGGTTCGCCCGGTTCGCGAACTTTTGTGGAAGTTTGCGTTCGCGAACCCAAATTTTTATGTTCGCGACAACACTAATTCTGACACTTTTAAGCATGAGCAAAGCAGACACTTAATATCTCTATAAGCGGAATAGTAAACCAGATCAAGTTACTCTAGAAAATGTATGACATCTAGCTAGATAAGCTTTCTGTAGAGAGCACAGTCTCCTTGTAGGGCTATGACGGGAAGTAATGGACACTGCACAATGAAATTAAAAACCTAAATAAAAGGTAAAATCCATCTAAAATGATGAATAACATACATTGCAATATTTTCTATTAAAGGGACATGAAACCCAAAAATTTTCTTTCATGATTCAGCTAGAGAATACAATTTTAAACAACTTTCTAATTTACTTCTATTATCTAATCTGTTTTATTCTCTTGGTATCATTTGTTGAAGGAGCAGCAATGCACTACTGGTTTTGAACTGAAAACATGGGTGAGCCAATGACAATCAGTTTATATATTCAGCCACCAATCAACAGTTAGAACCTAGGTTCTCTACTGCACATGAACTTGCCTAGATAAACATTTCAGCAAAAGATAACAAGAGAAAGAAGCAAATTAAATAATAGAAGTAAATTGGAAAGTTGTTTGAAATTGTATTCTCTATCTGAATCATGAAAAAAAATAATTGGGTTTCATGTCCCTTTAAGTATATACCACTGCTTAGTGCTTTTCATATTACAAAAATGAAACTGACTGTTTAATATCCCTTTCATTAAAATGATATAGTTTATTAAAGAGATATTCAACAGTAAATACATGTTACACATAATGATGTATTCAGAGCAAAGATTAGCCTTAGATTCCCTCTAAGCCCAGATTTTGTGAGCAGCCCATAAGTGAAACAGTTAAAAAGGTAACCATACCATGCGGTCTGCATTGTGTAGTGTTTGCTAACTACAAGGTGTGGTTCACTAATTAACTGTTTTGCTGCTAGGCCGCTCCCAAAATCTGGCCTTAGAGGGAACTTGTATAATTGTAGATACATATTATGTAGATACATTTTTTACAATTATACTAGCTATTTAAATATTGAAGATGTAAGTGTAAAGCTTTAGTTTCTATCAATTACTCTAGTTTCTATAAAGTAATGGCCACTGCCATGTTTGAGCTAGTTTAATATTTATTTGTCTCTTCTGCTGAGAACAATTAGGAGCATATAAATGAGACACTACAACATTGTTGTGCAAACAAGGCTGTGTGGAAACCCTGTTAGATAATAATATGTTCCACACTGTCTTTGGACTGTGTCTTTTACTGCTTGTTTTATATCTGTCCCTAATTGCTAACCATTTTCAGAGTTCAACTGCAGGAAATGGGGACAAATAAATCATGAAAGTATGTTGCAAGGATTGTAACGGTTGGTACCTTTTCCCCCTTAAAATCTTTCAGAATAACCTCTTCTCTAAGGCATTATGAGTACAATATATATAGAAAAAGTTGTGAGAGAATAAAGCATAAATATAAATTTCTCCAACATTGGTGTGTCCGGTCCACGGCGTCATCCTTACTTGTGGGATATTCTCTTCCCCAACAGGAAATGGCAAAGAGTCCCAGCAAAGCTGGCCATATAGTCCCTCCTAGGCTCCGCCCACCCCAGTCATTCTCTTTGCCGTTGCAGAGGCAACATCTCCACGGAGATGGTTAAGAGTTTTTTGGTGTTTAAATGTAGTTTTTATTCTTCTATCAAGTGTTTGTTATTTTAAAATAGTGCTGGTATGTACTATTTACTCTGAAACAGAAAAGGATGAAGATTTCTGTTTGTGAGAGGAAGATGATTTTAGCAGACAGTAACTAAAATCGATTGCTGTTTCCACATAGGACTGTTGAGATGAAGTAACTTCAGTTGGGGGAAACAGTTAGCAGACTTTTCTGCTTAAGGTATGACTAGACATATTTCTAACAAGACCATGTAATGCTGGAAGGCTGTCATTCCCCCTCATGGGGACCGGTAAGCCATTTTCTTAGTCAAACAAACAGAATAAAGGGCTTATTATGGGCTAAAAAACTGGTAGACATTTTTATGGGCTAAATCGATTGCTTTATTTGGGCATTTTATTCAGATTTAGGCTGACAATTTGCATTTATAAACTTGGGGAACGTTTATTAAACGGCAGGCACTGTGTTAGACACCTTTTCCAGTCAGGGGGCCTTCCTAGTTATAGACTGAGCCTCATTTTCGCGCTATTACTGCGCAGTTGTTTTTTGAGAGCAGGGCATGCAGATGCATGTGTGAGGATCTAAAAATTGCTGGAAAAGCTTCTAGAAGGCGTCAATTGGTATCGTATTCCCCTCTGGGCTTGGTTGGGTCTCAGCAAAGACTATAGCTGGGACTGTATAGGGGTTCAATTTATAAACGGCTCCGGTTCCGTTATTTTAAGGGTTAAAGCTCTGAAATTTGGTGTGCAATACTATTAATGCTTTAAGACACTGTGGTGAAATTTTGGTAATTTTTGAACAATTCCTTCATACTTTTTCACATATTCAGTAATAAAGTGTTTTCTGTTTAAAATTTAAAGAGACAGTAACGGTTTTGTTTTAAAACGTTTTTTGTGCTTTGTTGACAAGTTTAAGCCTGTTTAACATGTCTGTACCTTCAGATAAGCTATGTTCTATATGTATGAAAGCCAATGTGTCTCCCCATTTAAATTTATGTGATAATTGTGCCATAGCGTCCAAACAAAGTAAGGACAGTACTGCCACAGATAATGAAATTGCCCAAGATGATTCCTCAGATGAGGGGAGTAAACATGATACTACATCATCTCCTACTGTGTCTACACCAGTTTTGCCCACGCAGGAGGCCCCTAGTACATCTAGTGCGCCAATGCTTATTACCATGCAACAATTAATGGCTGTAATGGATAACTCCATAGCAAATCTTTTATCCAAAATGCCTACTTATCAGAGAAAGCGTGATTGCTCTGTTTTAAACACTGAAGAGCAAGAGGGCGCTGATGATAATTGTTCTGTCATACCCTCACACCAATCTGAAGGGGCCATGAGGGAGGTTTTGTCAGATGGAGAAATCTCAGATTCAGGAAAAATTTCTCATCAAGCTGAACCTGATGTTGTGACATTTAAATTTAAATTAGAACATCTCCGCGCACTGCTTAAGGAGGTGTTATCTACTCTGGATGATTGTGACAACTTGGTCATTCCAGAGAAATTATGCAAGATGGACAAGCTTCTAGAGGTTCCGGTGCACCCCGACGCTTTTCCTATACCCAAGCGGGTGGCGTACATAGTAAATAAGGAGTGGGAAAAGCCCGGCATACCTTTTGTTCCCCCCCCCTATATTTAAGAAATTATTTCCTATGGTCGACCCCAGAAAGGACTTATGGCAGACAGTCCCTAAGGTCGAGGGGGCAGTTTCTACTGTAAACAAACGCACTACTATTCCTATCGAAGATAGTTGTGCTTTCAAAGATCCTATGGATAAAAAATTGGAAGGTTTGCTTAAAAAGATTTTTGTACAGCAAGGTTACCTTCTACAACCAATTTCGTGCATTGTTCCTGTCACTACAGCAGCGTGGTTCTGGTTCGAGGAACTAGAAAAGTCGCTCAGTAGAGAGACTCCATATGAGGAGGTTATGGACAGAGTTCACGCACTTAAATTGGCTAACTCTTTTATTTTAGATGCCGCTTTGCAATTAGCTAGATTAGCGGCGAAAAATTCAGGGTTTGCTATCGTGGCGCGCAGAATGCTTTGGCTAAAGTCTTGGTCAGCGGATGTGACATCCAAGACAAAATTGCTTAACATCCCTTTCAAAGGTAAAACTCTATTTGGACCAGAATTGAAAGAGATTATTTCAGACATCACTGGGGGAAAGGGCCACGCCCTTCCACAAGATAGGTCTTTTAAAGCTAAAAATAAGTCTAATTTTCGTCCCTTTCGCAATTTCAGGAACGGACCGACCTCTAATTCTGCATCCTCTAAGCAAGAGGGTAATGCCTCACAACCCAAACCAGCCTGGAAACCGATGCAAGGCTGGAACAAGGGTAAGCAGGCCAAGAAGCCTGCCACTGCTAACAAAACAGCATGAAGGAGTAGCCCCCGATCCGGGACCGGATCTAGTGGGGGGCAGACTCTCTCTTTGCTCAGGCTTGGGCAAGAGATGTTCAGGATCCCTGGGCGCTAGAAATAGTTTCTCAAGGTTATCTCCTGGAATTCAAGGAACTACCCCCAAGGGGAAGGTTCCACATGTCTCACTTATCCTCAAACCAAATAAAGAGACAGGCATTCTTACATTGTGTAGAAGATCTGTTAAAGATGGGAGTGATACACCCAGTTCCAATAAAGGAACAAGGAATGGGATTTTATTCCAATCTGTTCGTAGTTCCCAAAAAAGAGGGAACTTTCAGACCAATTTTGGATTTGAAGATCCTAAACAAATTTCTCAGGGTACCATCGTTCAAGATGGAAACCATTCGAACGATTCTACCCACTATCCAGGAAAGTCAATTTATGACTACCGTGGATCTAAAGGATGCGTACCTACATATTCCTATCCACAAAGAACATCATCAGTTCCTAAGGTTCGCTTTTCTGGACAAGCATTACCAGTTTGTGGCCCTCCCATTCGGGTTAGCCACTGCTCCAAGGATTTTCACAAAGGTGCTAGGGTCCCTTCTAGCGGTTCTAAGACCGAGGGGCATTGCAGTAGTACCTTACTTGGACGACATTCTAATACAAGCGTCGTCCCTGTCAAAAGCAAAGGCTCATACGGACATCGTCCTAGCCTTTCTCAGATCACACGGATGGAAGGTGAACATAGAAAAAAGTTCTCTGTCTCCGTCGACAAGAGTTCCCTTCTTGGGAACAATAATAGATTCCATAGAAATGTGCATTTTTCTGACAGAGGTCAGAAAATCAAAACTTCTAAGCTCTTGTCAAGTGCTTCATTCTGTTCCTCGTCCTTCCATAGCGCAGTGCATGGAAGTAGTAGGGTTGATGGTTGCAACAATAGACATAGTTCCTTTTGCACGAATTCATCTAAGACCATTACAACTGTGCATGCTCAAACAGTGGAATGGGGATTATACAGACTTGTCTCCAATGATTCAAGTGGATCAAAAGACCAGAGATTCACTCCGTTGGTGGCTGACCCTGGACCATCTGTCCCAGGGAATGAGCTTCCGCAGACCAGAGTGGGTCATTGTCACGACCGACGCCAGTCTAGTGGGCTGGGGCGCGGTCTGGGAATCCCTGAAAGCTGCAGGGTCTATGGTCTCGGGAAGAGTCTCTTCTCCCGATAAACATTCTGGAACTGAGAGCGATATTCAATGCTCTCAGAGCTTGGTCTCAACTAGCAAAGGCCAGATTCATAAGGTTCCAATCAGACAACATGACGACCGTTGCATATATCAATCATCAGGGGGGAACAAGGAGTTCCCTGGCGATGAAAGAAGTGACCAAAATAATTCAATGGGCGGAGGATCACTCCTGCCACCTGTCTGCGATCCACATCCCAGGAGTGGAAAACTGGGAGGCGGATTTTCTGAGTCATCAGACATTCCATCCGGGGGAGTGGGAACTCCATCCGGAGATCTTTGCCCAAATAACTCAATTATGGGGCATTCCAGACATGGATCTGATGGCGTCTCGTCAGAACTTCAAGGTTCCTTGCTACGGGTCCAGATCCAGGGATCCCAAGGCGACTCTAGTAGATGCACTAGTAGCACCTTGGACCTTCAACCTAGCTTATGTATTTCCACTGTTTCCTCTCATTCCCAGGCTGGTAGCCAGGATCAATCAGGAGAGGGCCTCGGTGATCTTGATAGCTCCTGCGTGGCCACGCAGGACTTGGTATGCAGACCTGGTGAATATGTCCTCGGCTCCACCATGGAAGCTACCTTTGAGACAGGACCTTCTTGTTCAGGGTCCATTCGAACATCCAAATCTGGTTTCCCTCCAGCTGACGGCTTGGAGATTGAACGCTTGATTCTATCGAAGCGTGGGTTTTCAGATTCTGTGATAGATACTCTGGTTCAGGCCAGAAAACCGGTAACTAGAAAAATTTACCATAAAATATGGAAAAAATATATCTGTTGGTGTGAATCCAAAGGATTCCCATGGAATAAGATAAAAATTCCTAAGATTCTCTCCTTTCTACAAGAAGGTTTGGAGAAAGGATTATCTGCAAGTTCTCTAAAGGGACAGATCTCTGCATTATCTGTCTTACTACACAAGAGACTGGCAGCTGTGCCAGATGTTCAAGCATTTGTTCAGGCTCTGGTTAGGATCAAGCCTGTTTACAGACCTTTGACTCCTCCCTGGAGTCTAAATCTAGTTCTTTCAGTTCTTCAAGGGGTTCCGTTTGAACCTTTACATTCCATAGATATTAAGTTACTATCTTGGAAAGTTTTGTTTTTGGTTGCAATTTCTTCTGCTAGAAGAGTTTCAGAGTTATCTGCTCTGCAGTGTTCTCCGCCCTATCTGGTGTTCCATGCAGATAAGGTGGTTTTGCGTACTAAGCCTGGTTTTCTTCCTAAGGTTGTTTCTAACAAAAATATTAACCAGGAGATAGTTGTACCTTCTTTGTGTCCGAATCCAGTTTCAAAGAAGGAACGTTTGTTACACAATTTGTTACACAAAGGAACGTTTGTTACACAATTTGGACGTAAATTCTATTTAGAGGCTACAAAAGATTTCAGACAAACATCTTCCTTGTTTGTTGTTTATTCTGGTAAAAGGAGGGGTCAAAAAGCGACTTCTACCTCTCTTTCCTTTTGGCTTAAAAGCATCATCCGATTGGCTTATGAGACTGCCGGACGGCAGCCTCCTGAAAGAATCACAGCTCACTCCACTAGGGCTGTGGCTTCCACATGGGCCTTCAAGAACGAGGCTTCTGTTGACCAGATATGTAGGGCAGCGACTTGGTCTTCACTGCACACTTTTGCCAAATTTTACAAATTTGATACTTTTGCTTCTTCGGAGGCTATTTTTGGGAGAAAGGTTTTGCAAGCTGTGGTGCCTTCCGTTTAGGTAACCTGATTTGCTCCCTCCCTTCATCCGTGTCCTAAAGCTTTGGTATTGGTTCCCACAAGTAAGGATGACGCCGTGGACCGGACACACCAATGTTGGAGAAAACAGAATTTATGCTTACCTGATAAATTACTTTCTCCAACGGTGTGTCCGGTCCACGGCCCGCCCTGGTTTTTTAATCAGGTCTGATGAATTATTTTCTCTAACTACAGTCAACACGGTACCATATGGTTTCTCCTATATATATTTCCTCCTGTCCGTCGGTCGAATGACTGGGGTGGGCGGAGCCTAGGAGGGACTATATGGCCAGCTTTGCTGGGACTCTTTGCCATTTCCTGTTGGGGAAGAGAATATCCCACAAGTAAGGATGACGCCGTGGTCCGGACACACCGTTGGAGAAAGTAATTTATCAGGTAAGCATAAATTCTGTTTTTATTGTACAAATATGCAGTATAATTTTTGCAAAAAGAAAAATGTAGCATATTGGCGCCATTGAGACTGGTCATAAGACATAAACAATATTATAACCTTGGGGGACATACAAGAAGTTTTTTCTTATTTATTTTATTTGAAACTATTATATTTATTAATGCATATGATAATAAAACACTATACTGAAATAAATATATTCATTAAGAAATTCAGTAAAACATTTTCTCTTCCATTTGGAATAACTACCTTTATTGATAAACTCCCTAATAGCTAAATGATATAGCATGATACACATGAATAAATTATGTTCCTGTAACACCATCTCCTACAAATGAAAGAGAAATCAAAACATAACTATTATTTAGTTTAATGAGAGAGACTGTGCAATGTGAAATCTTCTTTGGCTGAGGATGCAGCACTAGACGCAGAAGTGAAGATATTGGAGCTAAAGGGACAGTCTAAACCAGAATTTTTATTCTTTAAACAGATAATCACATTACACATTCCCCAGTTTTGCATAAGCAACAATGTTTTATAGTAATACAGTTTTACCTCTGTGATTACCTTGTATCTATGCCCCTGCAGTGCAAACTGCCCCCTTATTTTAGTTCTTTTGACAGACTTGCATTTTAGCCAATCAGTGCTGAACCCTAGGTAATTCCACGGGCATGAGCACAATGCTATCTATATGGCACATATGAACTAACGCCTTCTAGTTGTGAAAAACTGTCAAAATGCATTCAGATAAGAGTTAGCCTTCAAGGACTAAGAAATTAGCATATGAGCCTACCAAGGTTTAGCTTTCAACTAAGAATACCAATAGAACAAAGCAAACTTCATGATAAAAGTAAACTGGAACATTTTTTTAAATGACATGCCCCATCTGAATCATGAAAGTTTATTTTTGACTAGACTGTCCCTTTAACAACTCTTTGTGAAGAGAATGTTCACAAATATTCTGTGTAGAATATACAAAATAACTTTTATTAGGCAAAGAGGAACATAGTTATATAATAGATTATTATACTTTAGCATCTATACTATAATTGAGTTTGTAATGTCCGTCGCCGTCAGCAGTTGCGCCTGCATCCTCAATAGAATGTTGGCAGCGTGAGGATAAAAGAATTCACCTGGATGCAGCAAAGAATGGATTCTTTCACCACCCTGCACCCTTTCATTTTCAGAATCCACCGGGATGCAGCGTAAGCTGCATCCCGGTGGATGCAGCGAAGGCAAACAGAGCATTACAAAAGCAACACCTAATCGCCCACATTAAAGTATTTAAAAAAAGCAAAAAACGCCTGCATCAAGTATTAAAAAAAAAAAAACTAACTGCCCGCATCAAGTATTAAAAAGAAAATAAAAAAGGCCCACATCAAGTATAAAAAAATAATAATAACCGCCCGCATCAAGTATTAAAAAAAAAAAAACACCGCCCGCACGAAATATAACAAAAAAAAATCCTACACGAAGTATTAACTCCTAAACCGCAAAATGCATATATCGCAATAAACCTATTTACTCTATTAACCCCTAAACTGCAAAACCCCTACATTGCAATAAACCTATTTACCCTATTAACCCCTAAACCGCAAAACCCCTACATCGCAATAAACCTATTTAACTTATTAACCCTTTAAACCGCAAAAACCCACAACGCAAATAACTATTTAAATAACTAACGGCTAGATTACGAGTTATGCATTATGAGCGGCGCGGTGCTAACTTGCAAGTTATTGTCACCGCTCACTTCTCTACAGCACTGGTATTACAGGTTTACAAAAACCCAGCGTTATCAGGCAAGAAGTGAGCGTAAAGCAAAATTGAGCTCCATACCGCACTCCAATACCAGCGCTGCTGAAAGCTGCAGTGAGCTGGTTTTACGTGCTCGTGCACGATTTCCCCATAGACATCAATGGGGAGAGCCGGCTGAAAAAAAGCCTAACACCTGCAATAAAGCAGCGTAAAGCTTTGTAACGTAGCCCCATTGATTCCTAAGTCTAACCCTAACACCGCCTAACTTAAATATAATTAAAATAAATCGAAATTAAATCTACAATTAATACCTAAATAATTCCTATTTAAAACTAAATACTTACCTGTAATATAAAACCTAAGCTAGCTACAATATAACTAATAGTTACATTGTATCTAGCTTAGGTTTTATTTTTATTTCACAGGCAAGCTCGTATTTATTTTAACTAGGTAGAATAGTTAATAGTTAAAATAAATACAAATTTACCTGTAAAATAAAGCCTAACCTGAGTTACACTATCACCTAACCTTACACTACAATTAAATAAATTACATTAAAGTGAATGTAAATTTTCTCTACTTTGAACGTTTATCTTATTTGCTTTTTGGTGTACAATTCAAACCGCCACTTTTTTTTTTTTTTAAATGTAAAATAAATATTATACTTTTATTACCAATTTGGTCCGTTTTATGGACCAGCTCCTCCCATCCACAACTTCCTGATTTTGTTCCATGTTACATATACAGCGGTCCCACCCGCTGTTTACGTAGAGGAAATGCGCGCTCCCGGCTATCGGCACATCTGCGCATGCGTTACACGCCAATGTAATTGTATAGTAACATAGTATTCAATGAATGAAAACATTCATTGAATACTATCGTTGAAGACAGTACAGCAGCGATCGAGCCAGCACCTGTATGATCGCTACATACCTTGCGATCCAAAATTGGGGAATAAATTACTAAGACCCAAAATCGTTGAAGAGCGCATGCGCAAAATGTGAACGCGTGTCTGAGATCAGTATTAGAACAGCGCTCTAATGCAAGCACATTACGGACGCATGAATGATGTAGAGAAAAAGGTTTGGTCCCCTTGTGGTGGATTCACTGATTGGTTGACAAGATCGAGCCTACTATGTCAATCAATCAATCATCAAAGATGGCGGGCGGAGGATTAAAAGTACGATCATAGCTATCTAAATACAAAATACTCGGTAAATCATCAATTAAAGTATACCTATTTTCAAATACATTTTAATGCTGTGTTTAGCAGCCAGAATGACTTTACATTCACTTTAAATACAATTACCTAAATTACAAAAAATAACAAAACACTAAATTACACAAAATAAAAAAGAAATGATCAGATATTTAAACTAATTACACCTAATCTAATAGCCCTATCAAAATAAAAAAACACTAGCCTAAACTAATCTACCAATAGCCATTAAAAGGGCCTTTTGCAGGGCATTGCCCCAAAGAAATCAGCTCTTTTACCTGTAAAAAAAAATACAAACAACCCCCCCAACAGTAAAACCCACCACCCACACAACCAACCCCCCAAATAAAATCCTAACTAAAAAATTATAAGCTCCCAATTGCCCTGAAAAGGGCATTTGGATGGGCATTGCCCTTAAAAGGGCATTTAGCTCTTTTCAAGTGCCCAAACCCTAATCTACAAATAAAACCCACCAAATAAACCTTTAAAAAAAACATAACACTAACCCCCAAAGATCCACTACCAGTTTTGAAGACCGGACATCTATCCTCAACGAAGCTGGGAGAAGTCTTCATCCAAGCGGCAAGAAGTCCTCAATGAAGCCAAGAGAAGTCTTCATCCAAGCCGGCAGAAGTGGTCCTCCAGACGGCAGAAGTCTTCATCCAGACGGCATCTTCTATCTTCATCCATCCGGCACGGGTCCATCTTCAAGACATCCAGCGCAGAGCATCCTCTTCTTACGACGACTCTTCTGGAATGAAGGTTCCTTTAAGTGACGTCATCTAAGATGGCGTCCCTTGAATTCCGATTGGCTGATAGAATTCTATCAGCCAATCGGAATTAAAGGTGAAAAAATCCAATTGACTGATGCAAATTTTTTTTTGTAACTTTAGAATGTATTAGTTTAGGTATTATGGGTTTATTTAATGGGGTGTTAGGTAAGGGGTTGTTAGGTTAAGGGGTGTTAGGTTAGTGTACGTATTTAGTTATTTAAATAGTTATTTGCGTTGTGGGTTTTGGCGGTTTAAAGGGTTAATAAGTTAATTAGGTTTATTGCGATGTAGAGGTTTTGCGGTTTAGGGGTTAATAGGGTAAATAGGTTTATTGCGATGTAGGGGTTTTGCAGTTTAGGGGTTAATAGGGTAAATAGGTTTATTGCGATGTAGGGGTTTTGCGGTTTAGGGGTTATGTATATAAAGAAATATACTTAAAGTAGATATAATTTAAAGAGAAGAAACTTTGTATTTATTTAGGACATTAGTTTGTCTAATTAGAGTGTGGCTATATATGTAGTTTATTATATAGAAAATATTTTTGATATATTTAAGATAGTCCATTAAAATTATAGTATTGCTACACCTGTAGCTTAAATTTTTATATAAAAGAAGAGTTACAAAATACGTTGTTTCTAAAAAATAATTAGACGGCCCTCTGGGCAGCCTTATCGACTAGTGTATAAATAATGTGCATTTCTAATCTAGAAAACAGATCTTTTAAAGTATATTTTCAAGGATGTTTGATACATGTGTGGTAACTATGTCAGTGATCTAAGCTGTCAATTGTGTAACAAATAAACTCTACAACATATGAGGTAGCATTATATACTTACAGATGGCCATGGTAGTAGGTGTTTATGTAAAACTGGCAAGTGGCATGGCATGAAAATTCATAAGAATTACTTTAATTTGCAAATAATGTAGAAATGTAAATGTCTTGTATTTATAAAATAATGGGTAATGTTTTTCATAGATAAATAAGAAATTATAGCACATTTAATCTTACCGCTCAATTCATTTATTATTATTATTCTTTATTTATAAAGCGCCAAAAGATTCCGCAGCACTGTTCATAGGTAACAAAGATAAAAGGACAGTACAATATGAGACACCAGACAAAATTTAACAAATACAGGAGGAATTGGGAGCCCTGTTCCCGTGGGAACTTACAATCTAAATGGGTAGGAGGGTGAGAAACAGGAGGTGGGGACTGCAAAGGTGGGAATGATGTTAGTGTGAAGTTAGATGAGGGCAACTATTAGGCAAGTGGAATTCATTAGTTACTGATTTGGTTATAGGCTTCCCTGAACAAGAAGGTCTTTAGGGAGCGTTTAAAGGAGAAGAGGTTGGGGGAAAGTCTGACAGCACGAGGAAGTGCGTTCCAGAGGGTTGGTGCCGCACGAGAAAAGTCCTGTAGTCTAGCATGAGAGGAGGTGATGGTAGAAGAGGCAAGGAGTAGATTGTTGTTGGATCTTAGGGGACGGGCTGGAGTATATTTGTTGATGAGTGAGGACAGGTATGGGGGGCTGCATTGGTAAGGGCTTTGTAGGTCAAAGTGAGAATTTTGAATTTAATTCTGCTGTGAATGGGGAGCCAGTGAAGGGACTCACAGAGGGGTGCGGCAGATACAGAGCGTCGGGAGATGTGGATTAGCCTAGCAGAGGCATTTAGGATGAATTGAAGGGGGGAGAGGCGGGAGAGAGGAAGGCCAGTTAGTAGGTTGTTACAGTAGTCAAGCCGGGAAATTACTAGGGAATGGATTAGCTGTTTAGTAGTTTCAGCACTCAGAAAAAGGAACGAATTTTGGAGATATTGCGTAGGTGGTTGCGACAGGATGAAGAGAGCGATTGGATGTGGGGTATGAAGGACAGATTGGAGTTGAGTGTAATTCCAAGGCAGCGGACTTGGGGTGATGGGGAGATAGTGGTGTCACCGACAGTGATAGTAAAGTTAGAAACTGGAGTAGAATTAGTTGGGGGGATTAGAAGAAGCAGTGGTTTAGGTGGTTAGAGGCCATCCAGGAAGAAATGCCAGATAAGCAGCTGCTGATGTGGGAAAGGACAGAAGGAGAGAGTGCAGGGGTGGATAGGTAGATCTGAGTATCATCAGCATAGAGGTGATAGTTGAAGCCATAGCTACTAATAAGTTTACCCAGTGAGGAAGTATAAATAGAGAAGAGTAGAGGGCCTAGAACAGAGCCTTGAGGTACTCCAACAGACAGAGGCAGTGGAGAGGATGAGTCACCAGCAAATGAGACAGAAAAGGACCTATTACAGAGATAAGAGTGGATCCAGGAGAGGGCAATGTCACAGAGCCCAAGGGAGCTGAGAGTCCGTAGGAGGAGGGGATGGTCAACAGTGTCAAAGGCAGCAGACAGGTCAAGTAAGATAAGTATAGAATAGTGGCCATTGTTTTTAGCAGAAAGAAGATCGTTAGTAACCTTGGTGAGGGCAGTCTCAGTTGAGTGTTGGGGACGGAAGCCAGATTGCAGGGGGTCAAGCAATGAGTTGGAGGATAGGAAATGTGTTAGGCGATCGAAAACTAGTTTTTCCAGGACTTTAGAAGCTAGCGGAAGTAGTGATATGGGGCGGTACTTTGCAGGAGAATTGGGGTTGAGGGAGGGTTTTTTTGAGGATGGGGGTGACCTTTGCATGTTTGAAGGATGATGGAAATGAACCAGTAGTAAGGGATCGGTTGAATATGTGAGTAAGAGCTGGGGTGAGGGTAGAGGACAGAGAGGGTATTAGATGTGAAGGGATAGGGTCAAGGGGGCATGTAGTGAGGTGTGAGGAAGATATTAGGGAACTCACTTCATTCTCAGTGGTTGGGGGGAAGGTACTGAGAGTGTTGGAGGGGGTGACCGGGGGTGGAGATGAAAGGTTGCAGTCTTGTGGTGGGATGTTGCTTCTGATGGTAAGTGTTTTGTTGAAAAAGTAATCTGCCAAGTCTTGAGCACTAAAGTCAGATGAGGGGCGTGGTGCAGGTGGATAGAGGAGAGTGTTGAAAGTGGAGAAGAGACGTTTAGGGTTTGAGGAGTGAAAAGATATGAGGGAAGAGAAGTAGTTTTGCTTGGCTAAGTGAAGGGCAGAGGAGAAAGAATAAAGAATGAACTTATAGTGTAGGAAATAGTGTTCAGAGCGGGATTTCCTCCAGGCACGTTCAGCAGCACGGGAGCATTTTTGTAGATAGCGTGTTTGCTGAGAGTGCCAGGGCTGGAGCTGACAATGTGAGGTTTTGCGTATTTGTGGAGGAGCAAGGGTGTCGAGTGCAGAGGAGAGAGTATTGTTATAGTGGTTTGTAGCAAGGTCAGGGCAGGATATCGTGGAAGTGTGGGGAAGACGTTTTTGAATAAGGTTAGAAAGTTGGAGAGGATCCACAGTGTTCAGATTTCTACAGGTGCGGAGGCAGGGGGTAGAAATAGGTTTAGCCTGTACGCTGAGATTATAGGTGAGCAGATGGTGGTCTGAGATGAGAAATGGGCGACAGGTGACATCAGAAGGGGAGCAGAGGTAGGAGAATACCAGATCAAGAGAGTGTCCGTCACGGTGAGTAGGGAATAGGGTGGATTGTGAAAGACTAAAGGAGTTTGTGAGTGAGAGAAGTTTAGAGGCAGCAGGGGTAGATGGGTTATCAATGGGGATGTTGAAGTCCCCTAAGATTAGAGCAGGTGTATTTGTAGAGAGAAAGGGAGAAAGCCAGGCAGCAAAGTTGTCGAGGAATTATGTTTAAAATTCAGTTTAACCTTCATACAGGCATATAAGAACTAAGTGATTTATGCAACAATGTAAGTGGGGAAATCACTCGTTTTCATGCATATATCAACCATTGGTCGGTAGAGCTCCAATCTCATGTTACAGCAGTCAGATAAGGGATTTATAATCTGATTTTCATCCTCTAAATTTCCATGCTTTATTAATGGTGGTGTAAGAGTTCACCAGGGAATATAATGTAAGTTCCAATGACTATATGTTCTTATATAAATATGATAAAATAACAGGTGCTGATATAGTAAAACAGTGCGTTACATTCTCATCAGTTTTACATGGTGTAGGCTAAAATATGTTAGCACATATCAGATATCATGAATCAATACACTTATCTGTTCCAAATTATTATTCTCAATATTTTCTCCAACATTGGTGTGTCCGGTCCACGGCGTCATCCTTACTTGTGGGATATTCTCTTCCCCAACAGGAAATGGCAAAGAGTCCCAGCAAAGCTGGCCATATAGTCCCTCCTAGGCTCCGCCCACCCCAGTCATTCTCTTTGCCGTTGCACAGGCAACATCTCCACGGAGATGGTTAAGAGTTTTTTGGTGTTTTAATGTAGTTTTTATTCTTCTATCAATTGTTTGTTATTTTAAAATAGTGCTGGTATGTACTATTTACTCTGAAACAGAAAAGGATGAAGATTTCTGTTTGTAAGAGGAAGATGATTTTAGCAGACAGTAACTAAAATCGATTGCTGTTTCCACATAGGACTGTTGAGATGAAGTAACTTCAGTTGGGGGAAACAGTTAGCAGACTTTTCTGCTTAAGGTATGACTAGACATATTTCTAACAAGACTGAGTAATGCTGGAAGGCTGTCATTTCCCCTCATGGGGACCGGTAAGCCATTTTCTTAGTCAAACATAAAAGAATAAAGGGCTTAAAAAGGGCTAAAAAACTGGTAGACATTTTTATGGGCTAAATCGATTGCTTTATTGGGGCATATTATTCAGATTCTAGCTAACAATTGGCATTTATAATCTTGGGGAACGTTTAAAAAACGGCAGGCACTGTGTTGGACACCTTTTTTAGTCTGGGGGCCTTTCTAGTTATAGACTGAGCCTCATTTTCGTGCCATTACTGCGCAGTTGTTTTTGGAGAGCAGGGCATGCAGATGCATGTGTGAGGATCTAAGAATCACTAAAAAAGCTTCTAGAAGGCGTCATTTGGTATCGTATTTCCCTCTGGGCTTGGTTGGTTCTCAGCAAAGACTATAGCTGGGACTGTATAGGGGTTAAATTTAAAAACGGCTCCGGTTCCGTTATTTTAAGGGTTAAAGCTCTGAAATTTGGTGTGCAATACTTTTAATGCTAATGGTAATTTTTGAACAATTCCTTCATACTTTTTCACATATTCAGTAATAAAGTGTTTTCTGTTTGAAATTTAAAGAGACAGTAACGGTTTTATTTTAAAACGTTTTTTTGTGCTTTGTTGACAAGTTTAAGCCTGTTTAACATGTCTGTACCTTCAGATAAGCTATGTTCTATATGTATGAAAGCCAATGTGTCTCCCCATTTAAATTTATGTGATAATTGTGACATAGCGTCCAAACAAAGTAAGGACAGTAATGCCACAGATAATAATATTGCCCAAGATGATTCCTCAAATGAGGGGAGTAAACATGATACTACATCATCCCCTACTGTGTCTACACCAGTTTTGCCCATACAGGAGGCCCCTAGTACATCTAGTGCGCCAATACTTATTACCATGCAACAATTAACGGCTGTAATGGATAACTCCATAGCAAATCTTTTATCCAAAATGCCTACTTATCAGAGAAAGCGCGATTGCTCTGTTTTAAACACTGAAGAGCAAGAGGGCGCTGATGATAATTGTTCTGACATACCCTCACACCAATATGAAGGGGCCATGAGGGAGGTTTTGTCTGATGGAGAAATCTCAGATTCAGGAAAAATTTCTCATCAAGCTGAACCTGATGTTGTGACATTTAAATTTAAATTAGAACATCTCCGCGCACTGCTTAAGGAGGTGTTATCTACTCTGGATGATTGTGACAACTTGGTCATTCCAGAGAAATTATGTAAGATGGACAAGTTCCTAGAGGTTCCGGTGCCCCCCGACGCTTTTCCTATACCCAAGCGGGTGGCGGACATAGTAAATAAAGAGTGGGAAAAGCCCGGCATACCTTTTGTTCCCCCCCCTATATTTAAGAAATTATTTCCTATAGTAAACCCCAGAAAGGACTTATGGCAGACAGTCCCCAAGGTCGAGGGGGCAGTTTCTACTCTAAACAAACGCACTACTATTCCTATCGAAGATAGTTGTGCTTTCAAAGATCCTATGGATAAAAAATTAGAAGGTTTGCTTAAAAAGATTTTTGTACAGCAAGGTTACCTTCTACAACCAATTTCATGCATTGTTCCTGTCACTACAGCAGCGTGTTTCTGGTTCGAGGAACTAGAAAAGTCGCTCAGTAGAGAAACTCCATATGAGGAGGTTATGGACAGAGTTCACGCACTTAAATTGGCTAACTTTTGTTTTAGATGCCGCTTTGCAATTAGCGAGATTAGCGGCGAAAAATTCAGGGTTTGCTATCGTGGCGCGCAGAGCGCTTTGGCTAAAGTCTTGGTCAGCGGATGTGTCTTCCAAGACAAAATTGCTTAACATCCCTTTCAAAGGTAAAACATTATTTGGACCAGAATTGAAAGAGATTATTTCAGACATCACTGGGGGAAAGGGCCATGCCCTCCCACAGGATAGGTCTTTTAAGGCTAAAAATAAGCCTAATTTTCGTCCCTTTCGCAGAAACGGACCAGCCTCTAATTCTGCATCCTCTAAGCAAGAGGGTAATGCCTCACAATCCAAACCAGCCTGGAAACCAATGCAAGGCTGGAACAAGGGTAAGCAGGCCAAGAAGCCTACCACTGCTACCAAAACAGCATGAAGGGATAGCCCCCGATCCGGGACCGGATCTAGTGGGGGGCAGACTCTCTCTCTTTGCTCAGGCTTGGGCAAGAGATGTTCAGGATCCTTGGGCGTTAGAAATAGTTTCTCAAGGTTATCTCCTGGAATTCAAGGAACTACCCCCAAGGGGAAGGTTCCACAGGTCTCACTTATCCTCAAACCAAATAAAGAGACAGGCATTCTTACATTGTGTAGAAGACCTGTTAAAGATGGGAGTGATACATCCAGTTCCAATAAGAGAACAAGGAATGGGATTTTATTCCAATCTGTTCGTAGTTCCCAAAAAAGAGGGAACATTCAGACCAATTTTGGATTTGAAGATCCTAAACAAATTTCTCAGGGTACCATCGTTCAAAATGGAAACTATTCGAACGATCCTACCCACCATCCAGGAAAGTCAATTTATGACTACCGTGGATTTAAAGGATGCGTACCTACATATTCCTATCCACAAGGAACATCATCAGTTCCTAAGGGTCGCTTTTCTGGACAAGCATTACCAGTTTGTGGCACTTCCATTCGGATTAGCCACTGCTCCAAGGATTTTCACAAAGGTACTAGGGTCCCTTCTAGCGGTTCTAAGACCAAGGGGCATTGCAGTAGTACCTTACTTGGACGACATCCTAATACAAGCGTCGTCCCTGTCAAAAGCAAAGGCTCATACGGACATCGTCCTAGCCTTTCTCAGATCTCACGGATGGAAGGTGAACAAAGAAAAAAGTTCTCTGTCCCCGTCGACAAGAGTTCCCTTCTTGGGAACAATAATAGATTCCTTAGAAATGAGGATTTTTCTGACAGAGGTCAGAAAATCAAAACTTCTAAGCTCTTGTCAAGTACTTCATTCTGTTCCTCGTCCTTCCATAGCGCAGTGCATGGAAGTAATAGGATTGATGGTTGCAACAATGGACATAGCTCCTTTTGCACGAATTCATCTAAGACCATTACAACTGTGCATGCTCAGACAGTGGAATGGGGATTATACAGACTTGTCTCTGATGATTAAAGTAGATCAAAAGACCAGAGATTCACTCCGTTGGTGGCTGACCCTGGACAATCTGTCCCAGGGAATGAGCTTCCGCAGACCAGAGTGGGTCATTGTCATGACCGACGCCAGTCTAGTGGGCTGGGGCGCGGTCTGGGAATCCCTGAAAGCTCAGGGTCTATGGTCTCGGGAAGAGTCTCTTCTCCCGATAAACATTCTGGAACTGAGAGCGATATTCAATGCTCTCAGAGCTTGGCCTCAACTAGCAAAGGCCAAATTCATAAGGTTCCAATCAGACAACATGACGACTGTTGCATATATCAATCATCAGTCGTCAGACATTCCATCCGGGGGAGTGGGAACTCCATCCGGAAATCTTTGCCCAAATAACTCAATTATGGGGCATTCCAGACATGGATCTGATGGCGTCTCGTCAGAACTTCAAGGTTCCTTGCTACGGGTCCAGATCCAGGAATCCCAAGGCGACTCTAGTAGATGCACTAGTAGCACCTTGGACCTTCAACCTAGCTTATGTATTCCCACCGTTTCCTCTCATTCCCAGGCTGGTAGCCAGGATCAATCAGGAGAGGGCCTCGGTGATCTTGATAGCTCCTGCGTGGCCACGCAGGACTTGGTATGCAGACCTGGTGAATATGTCATCGGCTCCACCATGGAAGCTACCTTTGAGACAGGACCTTCTTGTTCAGGGTCCATTCGAACATCCGAATCTGGTCTCCCTCCAACTGATGGCTTGGAGATTGAACGCTTGATTTTATCAAAGCGTGGGTTTTCAGATTCTGTTATAGATACTCTTATTCAGGCTAGTAAGCCTGTAACTAGAAAAATTTACCATAAAATATGGAAAAAATATATCTGTTGGTGTGAATCCAAAGGATTCCCATGGAACAAGATAAAAATTCCTAAGATTCTATCCTTTCTACAAGAAGGTTGGGAGAAAGGATTATCTGCAAGTTCTCTAAAGGGACAGATCTCTGCTTTATCTGTCTTACTGCACAAAAGACTGGCAGCTGTGCCAGATGTTCAAGCATTTGTTCAGGCTCTGGTTAGGATCAAGCCTGTTTACAGACCTTTGACTCCTCCCTGGAGTCTAAATCTAGTTCTTTCAGTTCTTCAAGGGGTTCCATTTGAACCTTTACATTCCATAGATATTAAGTTACTATCTTGGAAAGTTTTGTTTTTGGTTGCTATTTCTTCTGCTAGAAGAATTTCAGAGTTATCTGCTCTGCAGTGTTCTCCGCCCTATCTGGTGTTCCATGCAGATAAGGTGGTTTTGCGTACTAAACCTGGTTTTCTTCCGAAAGTTGTTTCTAACAAAAATATTAACCAGGAGATAGTTGTACCTTCTTTGTGTCCGAATCCAGTTTCAAAGAAGGAACGTTTGTTACACAATTTGGACGTTGTCCGTGCTCTAAAGTTCTATTTAGAGGCTACTAAAGATTTCAGACAAACATCTTCCTTGTTTGTTGTTTATTCTGGTAAAAGGAGAGGTCAAAAAGCGACTGCTACCTCTCTTTCCTTTTGGCTTAAAAGCATTATCCGATTGGCTTATGAGACTGCCGGACGGCAGCCTCCTGAAAGAATCACAGCTCACTCCACTAGGGCTGTGGCTTCCACATGGGCCTTCAAGAACGAGGCTTCTGTTGACCAGATATGTAAGGCAGCGACTTGGTCTTCACTGCACACTTTTGCCAAATTTTACAAATTTGATACTTTTGCTTCTTCGGAGGCTATTTTTGGGAGAAAGGTTTTGCAAGCTGTGGTGCCTTCCGTTTAGGTAACCTGATTTGCTCCCTCCCTTCATCCGTGTCCTAAAGCTTTGGTATTGGTTCCCACAAGTAAGGATGACGCCGTGGACCGGACACACCAATGTTGGAGAAAACAGAATTTATGCTTACCTGATAAATTACTTTCTCCAACGGTGTGTCCGGTCCACAGCCCGCCCTGGTTTTTTAATCAGGTCTGATGAATTATTTTCTCTAACTACAGTCACCACGGTACCATATGGTTTCTCCTATATATATTTCCTCCTGTCCGTCGGTCGAATGACTGGGGCGGGCGGAGCCTAGGAGGGACTATATGGCCAGCTTTGCTGGGACTCTTTGCCATTTCCTGTTGGGGAAGAGAATATCCCACAAGTAAGGATGACGCCGTGGACCGGACACACTGTTGGAGAAAGTAATTTATCAGGTAAGCATAAATTCTGTTTTTGTGATAGTACCTGTAACTGAGCTATATATACTATATATTTTATAAAGATTGAAAAAGTGTGTAAACGTTATAGTTTCCTAGTTACCAATAATAATAATAACAATAAATAATAATAATTCATTTACATTATAAACCACCGATTAAGAAATGTCATATTATTTGTTAACCTCAATCATTCAGAAATGTCTATAATATTTTAAAAGTAGTGTTAATCTGCACTATTTGCAAAGTCTTCCATGTACAAGACAAGTTATCAGGTAAGGGCACAGATTTGAGTTCATTATTTAGAAATACAAAATCTGACATGATTGGTGTCCTAAAAATTATTATATAAATTTAATAATATTACACTTCTATTATTTGTACCAGATATGTTACATATTAGGGGCTAGATTACAAGTGGAGCGCTAATTTATCTATTAAATAACCAGCCATTACAAGTGGCTGGTTATTGCTACCACAAGCTTGCGGTAGCAATTAGCGCTTATAAAATTAATCAGAGATCAGATCTCTGGTTAATTTTATAAATGTTCCCCAAATGCCTCCAATCTTAAGTGTTAGTTTTCTTTAAAAAAAAAACAACCCATAATAAACTAGCATTTAAAAAAAAAAAAAAAAAGAAAAGAAAACTGCACTTAGCATTTTTGGGGGGCTTAAGTCCGCTGTAAGGTGCTAGAAAAACAAATGACACTGAAAAGTGCCCTTAAATTGCAGGCCTATGGGAACTGTGTGTTCCCAGTAAATATATATGTATATGCTTATATACATATATATTTATGTGTTAATATGTGTATATACACATATTGAGTACAAGAGAAAAATTAGAGTCAGGGTAATCCTTTAAAATTCAACTTGCTTTGTGAAGGAACTTATATATTATATGCATATACCATCGGAAAAAGCCAGAAACCAGATAAAAGTAAATCCAATTCAGCAGTATATAATGACCACTTCAGATGTCAGGTATAAGGTGGAGAGATACCTGAAAATGGCAGGGAAACGGCTAGGGTACAGATGCCTATGATAGATCTTTGCAATACCACCGTTGTTAGTAGTGGATATATGACTCACCACTCACCATATAGATCCCTAAATTCCGCCACTGGTAGAATCTCTCACCTCAATCCTTTGTGGGCCGATTCCTTGCAGCGAATCTGTAGTGGGTGTGTCTTGGGCGTCTGCTCCGTCGGCCAATCCGCTACGACCTTTTCCAGTCTTACGGTAAGGCAACCTTGGCCGTTAAAGACCGACTGTCTCGCAGGAAAACAACCCAAAGAAATCCACACATTCACATCAGAACAAGGCCCTTCATAAAAACCTTTCCTTTATACGTCCTGGAACAGCAACGGCTCCGGCATTGGTTTTTAGGCTCACAGCTCACAATGGGAGGCAAAGGGGGATGAATGCTCAATTGCTGGTGAAAATGATAATGGAGAAACAGACAGAGCAACATCCAAGTGTCCTTAAATAAAACTTAACGTTTATTCATTATAAGTAAAGTTTAAAAGTCCAAAGTCCACAAACATGGTAAAACAGCAAAACAAAACAAGCAGCTGTGCAGGAGATGCTTACGCGTTTCATTTCCTGCACAACTGCTTGTTTTGTTTTGCTGTTTTACCATGTTTGTGGACTTTACTTATCATGAATAAACATTAAGATTTATTTAAGGACACTTGGATGTTGTGCTGTCTGTTTATCCATTATATACACATATTTTTTCTTTTCTTTTTTTTTTTTTTTTTTGGTCCTGGTTTTTACTGGCTAGGTAATAGGGGGGAAGAAGAAAAAAGTAAAAGGTTATGTTAGGGGAAGGTATTAAGATTTTATCTTGGAATGTGGGGGGGATCTCATCACCTGCTAAGCGTAAATTAATTATTAAAACCCTGGCAAAGCAAAAACCTGATTTAGTGTTTTTTACAGGAAACTCATTTAAATGCGCAAGAAGCTGCCAAGCTCAAGGTTAAATGGGTAGGGGAAGTAATTACATTGTCTGGGTCTATTAAGAAAGCTGGAGTAGCAATCTTAATCCATAAAAATCTGGAATACAAGATCATTAAAGCTGATATAGACATAGCTGCCAGATACATTATAATCCAAATTAGTATTAAGAACACCAAATTTATATTCTGTAACATTTATGCTCCCAACAAATTCTCTTCCGAATTCTGGGAAAAAATTAAAGGTAAGGTATACCCATATAAAGCTGAGAACCTTGTTCTCGGGGGGGACTTTAATATGACTTTACAACCGACACTGGACCGATTTTCAAAGAAAAATATGTCACTATATAAGAAAGATGCCAAATATTTTATACATTTTTGTTATAAATTAAACCTGGTTGACATTTGGAGGATGCAAAGTCCTGATACACAGGAATATACGTGTGAGTCTAAAGCCCACAGAACTTTCTCGAGAATCGACCTCTTTTTGGTTTCAGAGGCTCTCTCCATTTGGAAGTTGGATACTGAAATCTACCAGATTCTGATTTCGGACCATGCAATAATCTCTTTGTCCTTTCCTCCATGTGGAAAGAGCAATTCCAACAATACAGTATTCTCTTTTCCTAGGCACTTATATACGGAGTCTAGATTTTGCTCGTGGATTAGACAAAAATGGTTTGATTATAGCAGGCTTAATGCTAGCTATAGAAACAAGGTAGAATTTTTTTGGGAAGCTTTGAAAGCAGTTTTGCGGGGGGAGATTCCGGCTTACCTGAAGAAACGAGACAAGACCATTAAGAGGAGGGAGATGCAATTATCCAATAAGGTTAAGAATGCGTATAGGAACCTACAGACTGTTCCCTCGCAGGATAATTGGGATATATATTTAGAATGCAGGAAGGAAAGGGATATCTTTTTAAAACAAAGATCACAGGAGGAAGAACTAAGAATTAACAGATATTATAGAGGATTTAATGGGAGCTCGGCAAAATACCTTGCGAAGCTCACCAGAAGCAGAAAAAAAAGAATTTCATAGTAGCTATTAAATACAATGAGGTAAGGCACATTGATAGCCAGGAAATCGGCCAGGTATTTTTCAAGTATTACCAAAAATTATATGCCGCGGTTAATGTAAACCGCCACACTCAAGAATCATTTTGGGCTAAGATTAAGACCCCAAAGATGCTCTCAGATGATCTGGATATACTGAATGATCCGATTACAATTACAGAGATTAGTGAGGCAATTGATCATTTGAAGTTAAATAAAGCAGCAGGCCCTGATGGGTTTCCTGCGGAATTCTATAAGTGCTTGAAAGAAGAGCTGCTTGATGTATTAGAAAACCTATTTAATACTTATTATACTACAGATAACCCTATCTCATCTTATTTTTCATCAGCTAATATTTCCCTTATCCATAAAAAAGGTAAAGATCCGGAGGACCCCGCCTCCTACAGACCAATTTCGGTATTGAACACCGACTATAAGATATTAACAGCTATCTTATCGGCTAGATTATCTCGGTGCTTACAGAACCTTATACATCCGGATCAGTCAGGGTTTATGACCTTAAGGAACCCTATAAAGAATTTTCGTAAACTTATCACTTTTTTAGACTACACATGGAATATCAGTCAGGAAGATGAGAGGCGGGAGACTCCGGATAGGGCCGTGCTTACATTGGACGCAGTCAAAGCATTTGACTCTATTATATGGGAACATCTATTCAGATCTCTGGATGAGTTTGGGTTCAAGGGGAATTTTGTTCAATTTATCAATAGAATCTATGCAAAACCTATTTCATATTTACTGATAAATGGAGCCCGTTCTCCTCCCATTATTTTGCAACAGGGCACAAGACAATGGTGTCCATTATCACCATCTTTATTTAATATCGCCCTTGAACCGCTCGCAATTAGGTTAAGGCAGAGTTTATCAGGTATTCCTCTGGGCCCACATAGGCTTAAAGTACTGCTATATGCTGATGATATTTTGGTCTTTTTGGAGAACACCTGTCAATCTTTCCCAACGTTACTGACATTGTTAGAGGAGTTCAGCTCTTTCTCAGGTTATAAAGTTAATCTTGAAAAAAGCGAACTTATGTTTGTAGGGAATGCTATTTCCCCAAGGGTTGAATTGCCATTTAAAACGGTTGATGCTATCAAATATCTGGGTCTAATATTACATAAGAACCCCAAGTTGTGGTATTCGGCAAATTATATCCCAGTGATACAAAAGATTAAACAAGATCTACAACTTTGGGCTTCGTTTCCTTTAGCTATTACTGCAAGGGCCAATTTAATAAAAACTATTATCTTTCCCCGGCTTTTGTATCCTCTACAAAATCTTCCTGTATTTATACCGAACAAGGATATTAAGAAATTAAATGGCTTTATTTCTAAATTTTTATGGAAAGATAAAAAACCACGTATTGCTCTGATAAGACTGATGCAGAAGTCCTCCAGCGGAGGACTGTCGCTTCCGGATATTAAGTTATATAATACAGCAACTTTGGTCAAATTTGCTCTTGATTGGATAGCAGATTCGAATATGGTTACCTCTATTGAGGAAGAGACCTTCTTAATACATCCCTTTGCTCTAAAAGCTATTCTTCATTGCAAGGTGCGACAGTTACCTTCGAATGTGTCCTCCCTTATATCGTTTAAGAACGTAGTACTTGCCTGGCACAAATTTTGTACTATGCTAGGCATAGACCCGTCTTACTCAGAATTTTTACCTATAACGGGTAATCCACAATTTACCCCTGGAATATTCCAGAAAGTTTTTAGATTGTGGACCGAAAAGGGCTTAAATTTGGTAAAGCAGCTTTTTGATGGTAATCATCATATATTAGATGTGGAATCGTTTTTTCAGGTGTTTGATCTTCCGAGGTCTAATCTGTTTGCGTTTTTTCAGATTCGACACTACATTTTTTCTCAAGGTTGGATCCTTCCCCCATCAGCGGCTTGGTCCGAGGTCAGAGTTATTATACAGAAGTTTGTTAGACGAGATACTTCAATCTCATTGATTTACAACATTATGTTGTCAAAACAAAGTCAAGTATTTGTAGATAAATTGTGTAATTTTTGGTCCCAGCGGGGAATGGAGACAGAATCTGAGATCATTGAGAAGAGTTTTTCTATGCTAAAGAAATGTAAGGTTTCTGTGGGCTGGAGAGAATCGCACGTTAAGCTCATTAATAATTTTTATATGCATCCTCAGAAAATCGCCAAATTTTACCCTACAAGATCAGGTAATTGTCCCAAATGTGCGCATGTTAGCGCTGATCTCTTGCACATGTTCTGGTTTTGCCCCAAAATTAATCAATGGTGGTCGAAAATTACTTATTGGTTTAATTTATACCTCGAAATTTCTGTTTCTTTAAAACCACAAGATATTGTATTTCTAATGTCAGTGTCAAACACGGGGGACCACCATTGGATACACATTGTCAATACCATGATCCTGGCAGCCAGGCATCTTATATTAAAATATTGGATATCTAGAAGAACCCCCGGGTTCAATGAGGTTGTAAAAGTTATACAGGAACAGATCGTTTTTGAATCTTATCAATTGCAGGATGCTATGGTGGTGTGTGGTCTTCCCGACGGCGCTAACTTACAAGACTTAAGCTCCTATAACGATAGGGTCTCTAGATACCCAAGAGGGAGTTAAACAGAATAGTTTAGTGTTAGGAGCGCCTATTTAAAGGCTAAGTCTAATGAGGGTATAACTAAAAATTCGTCGTTGAGTATACCAGCACAAGGAGCCCAAATGTGTAAAAAATATTTACAGGTTTATTATAGCTTTAAAATTAACAAATTTATTAAAGCAATAGCTTGGTGTCTATAATTGCAAACAGATTTATAAAAGCATAAAAGTATATGGATCCATATTACTTCATAAATAAACAATAATTAAAAACATTCAATGGTGGACTGTTTATATGATAAAATCAGTTTTACAGTCTATGATAAAATTGGTTTGGGTGAAATCAAAAAGATGTACAAATGATACAGTAAAATACAATGAAATAAAATACAGAAATAATGCAATAAAATTCAGAAATGGTGTACAAAAAGCAGCAAATGGGGATAGGTCGTGTGACCTAGGATAAGAACATATATGTAAAAGATGTCTTCCTGATTTAATTTGAGAAAAAAAATGATAATCCTTTGAAAATTTAAGTGAATTGATGTTTTAAACCTGATGAAAATGTGATAAAAATGTGTGAATCCCCTCGTGAAAAAGTCAAAAAGTGTCCAAAATGAAGTCAATAATTATATCAAAAAAAGGCAAAAAAGTCAATTATAAAAAACCAAAAATCCAAAATAAGATATCAAATTGAAAATGAAATCCAAAACAATTTTTTAGTGATAATGTGATGTCCAATAAAAGTCAAAAATGCCACCTGTGTTTATGAATCAAACTGTGAATAGCTGAAAGAATAGAAATCCAACTGACCAATTTCTTGAAAATATTGGATATAAGAAACAATGAATATAAAAAATGGTTATAAGAAAATGTAAGACGATCCAATCTCTGTGGAAAAAGAAAAAATGCAACATAGAGCAGTATCGTTTATAATACGTTTGCACAAGTAGAAATAAAACTCACCATATATGCCAACGCGTTTCGGCCCACCAATAGGGCCTTTATCAAGACTGATATATGGTTGGTGAGAGTGCTTGCTTTATACTTGTTTGGTTTGTGCAATTTGCGCCAAAATTCTCAATTGCGGCAAAAAACTCGCGCCAAAAATTCGCGCCAAAAATTAGCGCCAAAAATTAGCCTTTGAACCCGGAAGTGTAAGATAGACCGGATATGTGTAGCTCCGGTTTCGGATAAAAACATATATTATAATGTTATGGCACAAATATAAGTCCTTCATTATAGACTCATTTTGTTAATGTCCCTTATAAGTAATGATTGGTAGTTGGGGACTTGCTAGAGATATAGTAAGTGTCTTGTACCGGATGTATGGTATTTCCATTCTACCGGAAGTTAACTGAAACCGGAAATTGGTTTATGGCATGGAGAACAAAATTTGACCGGATGTGTAATTCCGATATCAACATTTGTTACGATATGGAGGCCCAGATTTATTATTGAATAATACCCTCATTAAGGACTCATTGTGCTGGTAACCCCAAAAAATTAATTTGGCAGTTCAGGACTTACTAGACCCATAATTGGTGTCTGGTACTGGATGTCTGAAATAGCCGTTCTACCGGAAGTGGATACATACCGGAAGTTAACAGAAACCGGAAGTCGGTTTATTACGTGGAAAGCAGAATTTGTCTAGAAGAGGCGGTAGACATGTGTCTGGGAGTTGTGAATAAAAACATTGTGGAATCTTAAGTTTAGTATGGGAACTTAATTGTACTAGTTTAACTTGTGTCGTTCACCTGTTTTGTTAGAATGACATAGAATAAGAAAAATAAAATAAATAAAAAATTAATAAAATTTTTTTTGAGTGAAACTGTGATGTAGTCTCCAAATCTGAGATTCGTTAATAATTATTCGCTGTAATCGCATGTTAATTCTGACCTAGGTGTAAAACGAGAATGGATTATAATCTCAATTATGAGAATAACCTATAGTTGTGGTAACTTCATCGCTTATTATTTAGGAGTTATTAAATCCAGACAGTTAGACATAGAGATCAGGTCGTGTTTAAAATTGACATAAACGAGGTTAAAAGGATATATATAAAAATATAAATTATGAAATTGTCGGAAATATAAAAGACATTAGAAGATATAAAATTGTCTTTTTGAAAAATATTTTAAAAAGTATTTTAAAAAAATATTAAAAGTATTAAGAAATGTTAAAAACGAAAGCTCATAAAATATAATTTTTAAAAATTGTTAAAAATTGTGCATAGGGGAAGGTTTCGGGGCCCTGAATCAACCAACCGGCTATTGTCGCTTCAAGTTGGTATTTATGTGTAGATCTATAATTGTTATAGGTGTTTGATATGTGGGATCCTTCATTTGAGATGTAATAGATGCGATAAGTCTTCTTTATTATTGAGACCTTTAGGATAGAGACAGTCAAGTTCATAGATCCATCTTGATTCAGCTACAAGAAGTTTTCTTTCATAATCCCCGCCTCTCCAGTTGGGTCTTATTCGTTGAATCCCATAATAGCTGAAATCTTTAAGGTTGCTTTTATGATGGATGGTGAAGTGTTTGTACATGGCGGTTTCAGTGTTGCCGTGTTCGACTTGTAAAATGTGCTCTCTAATCCTATCTTTTAATGGTCTTGTGGTTTGGCCCACATACTGTAGTGCACAGCTGCATTGTATTACGTATATTACGCCTTTACTTGAACACTTTATCATATCTTTGATTATATGTTCCGCCTTGGAGTTGTTGGATACGAATTTCTTGGTCTTGATACCTCTTTTATGAGCTTTCGTTTTTAACATTTCTTAATACTTTTAATATTTTTTTAAAATACTTTTTAAAATATTTTTCAAAAAGACAATTTTATATCTTCTAATGTCTTTTATATTTCCGACAATTTCATAATTTATATTTTTATATATATCCTTTTAACCTCGTTTATGTCAATTTTAAACACGACCTGATCTCTATGTCTAACTGTCTGGATTTAATAACTCCTAAATAATAAGCGATGAAGTTACCACAACTATAGGTTATTCTCATAATTGAGATTATAATCCATTCTCGTTTTACACCTAGGTCAGAATTAACATGCGATTACAGCGAATAATTATTAACGAATCTCAGATTTGGAGACTACATCACAGTTTCACTCAAAAAAAATTTTATTAATTTTTTATTTATTTTATTTTTCTTATTCTATGTCATTCTAACAAAACAGGTGAACGACACAAGTTAAACTAGTACAATTAAGTTCCCATACTAAACTTAAGATTCCACAATGTTTTTATTCACAACTCCCAGACACATGTCTACCGCCTCTTCTAGACAAATTCTGCTTTCCACGTAATAAACCGACTTCCGGTTTCTGTTAACTTCCGGTATGTATCCACTTCCGGTAGAAAGGCTATTTCAGACATCCAGTACCAGACACCAATTATGGGTCTAGTAAGTCCTGAACTGCCAAATTAATTTTTTGGGGTTACCAGCACAATGAGTCCTTAATGAGGGTATTATTCAATAATAAATCTGGGCCTCCATATCGTAACAAATGTTGATATCGGAATTACACATCCGGTCAAATTTTGTTCTCCATGCCATAAACCAATTTCCGGTTTCAGTTAACTTCCGGTAGAATGGAAATACCATACATCCGGTACAAGACACTTACTATATCTCTAGCAAGTCCCCAACTACCAATCATTACTTATAAGGGACATTAACAAAATGAGTCTATAATGAAGGACTTATATTTGTGCCATAACATTATAATATATGTTTTTATCCGAAACCGGAGCTACACATATCCGGTCTATCTTACACTTCCGGGTTCAAAGGCTAATTTTTGGCGCTAATTTTTGGCGCGAATTTTTGGCGCGAGTTTTTTGCCGCAATTGAGAATTTTGGCGCAAATTGCACAAACCAAACAAGTATAAAGCAAGCACTCTCACCAACCATATATCAGTCTTGATAAAGGCCCTATTGGTGGGCCGAAACGCGTTGGCATATATGGTGAGTTTTATTTCTACTTGTGCAAACGTATTATAAACGATACTGCTCTATGTTGCATTTTTTCTTTTTCCACAGGGATTGGATCGTCTTACATTTTCTTATAACCATTTTTTATATTCATTGTTTCTTATATCCAATATTTTCAAGAAATTGGTCAGTTGGATTTCTATTCTTTCAGCTATTCACAGTTTGATTCATAAACACAGGTGGCATTTTTGACTTTTATTGGACATCACATTATCACTAAAAAATTGTTTTGGATTTCATTTTCAATTTGATATCTTATTTTGGATTTTTGGTTTTTTATAATTGACTTTTTTGCCTTTTTTTGATATAATTATTGACTTAATTTTGGACACTTTTTGACTTTTTCACGAGGGGATTCACACATTTTTATCACATTTTCATCAGGTTTAAAACATCAATTCACTTAAATTTTCAAAGGATTATCATTTTTTTTCTCAAATTAAATCAGGAAGACATCTTTTACATATATGTTCTTATCCTAGGTCACACGACCTATCCCCATTTGCTGCTTTTTGTACACCATTTCTGAATTTTATTGCATTATTTCTGTATTTTATTTCATTGTATTTTACTGTATCATTTGTACATCTTTTTGATTTCACCCAAACCAATTTTATCATAGACTGTAAAACTGATTTTATCATATAAACAGTCCACCATTGAATGTTTTTAATTATTGTTTATTTATGAAGTAATATGGATCCATATACTTTTATGCTTTTATAAATCTGTTTGCAATTATAGACACCAAGCTATTGCTTTAATAAATTTGTTAATTTTAAAGCTATAATAAACCTGTAAATATTTTTTACACATTTGGGCTCCTTGTGCTGGTATACTCAACGACGAATTTTTAGTTATACCCTCATTAGACTTAGCCTTTAAATAGGCGCTCCTAACACTAAACTATTCTGATCAATTGCAGGATGCCTCAGAAAGGAGAGTTAGAAGTTTCCTCCTATCATGGTCTCCGTTCATTAAGTCCTTCTCCTGCCCTATACAAAAACAGATTCTCTCCCCGTTCCTTTCATCTGTTAGTTTTGCAGAATTAGTTTTATTAGGTATATTCCCTCCCTCATGGATTGATAGCAGACAGGACAATAGTGTTTAAACCGGGTCTTTTTTTTTTTCTCTCTTTCTTTGTTTAGTTTCTTTTTCCTCCTTTTTTCTTTTTTTTCTTTTTTTTTTTTTTTCTTTCTCCTCCTTCTTATTTCGGCTGTTTTCACGTCGAGGTATGTGAGGTGGTAAAAGGGAGGAAAGAGAGAGGGAAGGGAGAAAAAAAGGGGGAAAAAAACACACCTTGGAGATGAATCCAGGATATGTTTAGGAATAGTCTTATACTAATAAGGGTCAAGAATGGAACAACTATGTTTTGCTTTAATGGTTGTATAATGACTTTGATGTATTTTAATTTTTCTTTGGTGTGTAGTAAATAAATATTTAAAAAAAAAATAACAGGTGCTGATATAGTAAAACAGTGCGTTACATTCTCATCAGTTTTACATGGTGTAGGCTAAAATATGTTAGCACATATCAGATATCATGAATCAATACACTTATCTGTTCCAAATTATTATTCTCAATATTTTTGTGATAGTACCTGTAACTGAGCTATATATACTATATATTTTATAAAGATTGAAAAAGTGTGTAAACGTTATAGTTTCCTAGTTACCAATAATAATAATAACAATAAATAATAATAATTCATTTACATTATAAACCACCGATTAAGAAATGTCATTATTTGTTAACCTCAATCATTCAGAAATGTCTATAATATTTTAAAAGTAGTGTTAATCTGCACTATTTGCAAAGTCTTCCATGTACAAGACAAGTTATCAGGTAAGGGCACAGATTTGAGTTCATTATTTAGAAATACAAAATCTGACATGATTGGTGTCCTAAAAATTATTATATAACTTTAATAATATTACACTTCTATTATTTGTACCAGATATGTTACATATTAGGGGCTAGATTACAAGTGGAGCGCTAATTTATCTATTAAATAACCAGCCATTACAAGTGGCTGGTTATTGCTACCACAAGCTTGCGGTAGCAATTAGCGCTTATAAAATTAATCAGAGATCAGATCTCTGGTTAATTTTATAAATGTTCCCCAAATGCCTCCAATCTTAAGTGTTAGTTTTCTTTAAAAAAAAAACAACCCATAATAAACTGTAGCATTTAAAAAAAGAAGAAAAAAAAAGAAAAAAAAACTGCACTTAGCATTTTTGGGGGCTTAAGTCCGCTGTAAGGTGCTAGAAAAACAAATGACACTGAAAAGTGCCCTTAAATTGCAGGCCTATGGGAACTGTGTGTTCCCAGTAAATATATATGTATATGCTTATATACATATATATTTATGTGTTAATATGTGTATATACACATATTGAGTACAAGAGAAAAATTAGAGTCAGGGTAATCCTTTAAAATTCAACTTGCTTTGTGAAGGAACTTATATATTATATGCATATACCATCGGAAAAAGCCAGAAACCAGATAAAAGTAAATCCAATTCAGCAGTATATAATGACCACTTCAGATGTCAGGTATAAGGTGGAGAGATACCTGAAAATGGCAGGGAAACGGCTAGGGTACAGATGCCTATGATAGATCTTTGCAATACCACCGTTGTTAGTAGTGGATATATGACTCACCACTCACCATATAGATCCCTAAATTCCGCCACTGGTAGAATCTCTCACCTCAATCCTTTGTGGGCCGATTCCTTGCAGCGAATCTGTAGTGGGTGTGTCTTGGGCGTCTGCTCCGTCGGCCAATCCGCTACGACCTTTTCCAGTCTTACGGTAAGGCAACCTTGGCCGTTAAAGACCGACTGTCTCGCAGGAAAACAACCCAAAGAAATCCACACATTCACATCAGAACAAGGCCCTTCATAAAAACCTTTCCTTTATACGTCCTGGAACAGCAACGGCTCCGGCATTGGTTTTTAGGCTCACAGCTCACAATGGGAGGCAAAGGGGGATGAATGCTCAATTGCTGGTGAAAATGATAATGGAGAAACAGACAGAGCAACATCCAAGTGTCCTTAAATAAAACTTAACGTTTATTCATTATAAGTAAAGTTTAAAAGTCCAAAGTCCACAAACATGGTAAAACAGCAAAACAAAACAAGCAGCTGTGCAGGAGATGCTTACGCGTTTCATTTCCTGCACAACTGCTTGTTTTGTTTTGCTGTTTTACCATGTTTGTGGACTTTACTTATCATGAATAAACATTAAGATTTATTTAAGGACACTTGGATGTTGTGCTGTCTGTTTATCCATTATATACACATATTAACACATACATATATATGTATATAATCATATACATATATATGTACACTTTGCTGCCATCTCTGCAATAGGCTCCACTTCGATGCGCTAGACTCTCATGCCGTATCTCATATCATGAAAATAAGGTTTCCGATTGGAGCTTATGGAAGCATGCTCTCGTGAGCACAATGCTTCCGAACAATGGGAATGCAAGTCCGGGTTTGCATTGCTGTCAACTTGCAATACCAGCACACATTAGTGTGCACTGATATTCCTCAGTGGAGCACAAATATCGCTTTCACAAAAGTGATATTTAGCGCTCCACTTTTAATCTGGCCCTAGATATGCTGCTCTATACAGTTGTTATGTAACTTTCATTTTAACTCTCCTTTAAAAATGTCTGTTTTTATTTTCAGTATAAATAAACAGAATATTATTGAATGTAATATCAATAACCCATATAGTTGCACTATTAGGCATATTAATAGTAATGTACAAGAAGCATATTTAGCTGGTACATATCACATGCTAGCTTCACCAAGACATTTCTGAAACAGGGAGTTTGCTTTTAACTAAGCTTTAAAAATGTGTTGTTTTGTTACACACCAGAAATCAAGCAGTTCAGTATAATGAAGAATGGTTCACCATTAGCTCTGAATAATGTGAACAGATAATATATCCATAACTATTAGCATCTTTTCTTAAAATAGGGGTTTCTGCCTCTATTAGGATTTTAATTGTCATATTACAAAGATTGACCTTTCACTGACAGCTGTGACTGTAATACATTGAATAAAGAAGCATAGTATGCAACCTGACTGTTTTGTATGCTTCAATTAAGGACATATTTGAGGATTCTACGGTGCTGTGGAGTACTTCTTTTGACTTATGTTTTTAGCTGGAGGTCGACAGTTTATCCTACGTGCACCAGGCCTAGTAAGGTACATTTCCCGGTTGCTGGTCTAATTCTGGGCTGGACTCCTACATCATAGATATAGCTTTCTTAATCAGGCATTCTGTATGTGAATCTTCTGCTTCAATTTAAAGCTTTTCCAGAAGTTGTTGAAATCCATCATCCAGCGTCCACCATTCTGAATAAATAGTATTAGTGCAAAACACAGTTCTGTCATGTCGTCTATATCAGCTCTGTAAGGTACACTGTATTCTTCTTCTACAGCCCCTCCCCAAAAGTTTATACAGTAGTCATTCATTTTTAATTAGAAAGAAGCCCTTTTGTGTTAGTTGTCTTGTGTTTAGGTAAAACATACAGTATTCTTGATATCGAACCATATCTTTTGTAATCCCATTATATGGTAATGCTCTGCTTTATTTTGTTTGCTTTCTTGTTTCTTGAAAGTTGGAATAGTAACAAGGTACAAATGCAGAATAGCACATCTTTATTCTATTTGGCATTTGCTTCTAATATTGTATAAAGGCAAGTCATTCCAAAGTATTACCTGTATCTTTTCTTTTTTTTTTTTTTTTTATATTTTTATTGAGGTCGAGATTTTGGCATACAAATAAAGTATTACAACATTGGGTGGTTACATTCCAAAAAGACTTATGACAGAGTAGATAATACAGGTTACATATTGAGAAAGGCATATGCATTGAACAGAATCTGCTGTAACAAAAAGCTTAAGGTAGATTAGTCTCTAGCAATGCTTATGATAACGAAAGTCATAGTATCGATTACCAAATAAAAGTTTACATGTAATAAGCGATATCTGTTGTCTATATGATATAAAACTTAGAGAATAAACAGTTGCTGCAGAGAAGTGAGGAAAACACCCATAGGAATAAAAATTAAACGTGCCAATAACAATTTAAGCCCTCTCAGTTATACAGGAGGCCTCTCTTGGACCTCATTCTCAATGGAGTGATGATGGTAATAGAGGGCTAACTAAAAAAAAGGAGAGACCACTCATGGATCTCATAATTTGGACCTCAGGTTTTTTGTTTATTATTGCATTACATAACAAAAATTATACTGTACTAACCAACTCTCAGTAGATGAGTCTAGATGAGTAGATGGTCTCAGGAGAAGTTGCATGACAAAGTAAAGGCAAAGGTAATACTTAACCCAGCTAGCATTTAATAAAAGATGTATACTGTAATCACATGGAGCTATTTGCAACAGATGGTTACAAAGCTACCGTAGTTATGAGGGAGATATAACTAGTCAGAGAAATCAGAAATCTGTCCACATTAGGTCATAGATTGAGAATCTAACATTACTTCCTATCTAGAATAAGGAGATTAATAAAGTGAAAGAGGGGTCCCTGTCATGTGTTTAAAAAAAAAGGGTCTAAAGGGTTCAGAATTGCGCTCTCACATGAAATTAGTCACATAATAGAATGTAAAAATAAAATCTGGGGCAATCAACACATTTTAGAGGCACACTATAGGAAACTGAGCATTTTCTTGTATCCTCTGTAAGCTGGAAAGAAACTGGTCAAATAGCTGCATAGAAAACGCACCATCTCGGCCGCTGACGGTGCGACACCATGCAGCAACTTTACACAATAACAAGTGTTAGCAACACACAGAATTACTCAATCTATGAGAGACAGTATTTGGCATAAAACAATGATACTGTGTTGGTCCCCCCTATCTAGCGATATAACATTCTATGTGGAGCAGATACTCAAGCAGCTTAGGTTACCAAAACCTGCAGCTAGCTAACTCCCTGTGTCAAGTAAACATATTTTATAGAGCTACGAAAACGCTTAGGCAGGAGTACAATTGTATAGGAAGACAAAACCCTCATGATCCATGAAGTGAATTATAAGGACTCAATCAGGGTCAAAGAACCGCTATGGAAATATAACAATACCTTGCATTAACAGAGTGCAAGGAAGCAATAAAGTTATTATCATAGTTCTGTTATTCTTAGTATGTCCTATGTTTAACCAACTCCTGACCGGGTCTCCTGGAGGTAATCTATAATACCAGTCAGCTGTAAAATCGGCAGGTGAGATAGGCATACCGGTGAGAGGGAAGAAAGGCAAAGTCTCAGTGTCTGGACAGCCTCCCAATTAAGCCCCAGCAACTCTGTATAACACAGGGCTCCCATGAGCCGAAAAGTAGGAGAGGAGCCTATTCTTAGTGATCGTGAGTCTCTTTGGCTCTGGCGGAAGCTTTTGACAGGGGCTCTCTTGAATGTGTATATCCATGTGATCGGAGTAGGCATACAAACTGATTGAGATTCAGTTGTGCCATTGATGTCGCACTGGACAGAAGCAGCATTGCTTGCAAGAAACCCGTCACTGATCCCAGCTGCAGGCATTGCATCTCCGGACACGAGCTCTGTGGTAGATTGTGCCTTAATTTTATCTCGGTTGGTCAGGTTAGTTACACAGCGCTGGGGCCCCAACGCGCTGTTGCCTGGGTATTTCACCATAACAGGCTCAGCTTGGACAGGCAGCCGGGATACTTGCGGGGGTTCAGGTTCAAACGCCATATGTAGCTGTTCCGCAAGGGCTGCATGGTAATCTGATAAGAGATCGTGTAGTGCCTTGAAGAATTTTGCAGCGTTCTCCATATCGGCCTTCTAATGTGTTCTTTGGGTCAGTCAGTACAGTAGATATAGGTTGGCGGTTATACTTGCGGTGCTATTGCAGTGATTAGTGAGGCAACACTGCTCCTTAACGACAGGCCTACTAAGAGTACCCGCCGGGGGGTCCAGATGATGGTAAAAATCCTCACAGTATCTTGGAAGTCCGGGTAGATTTGTGAAAATCTGTAGCCACGAGGGTGGCAAAATGGCTGCCGCTTGTGCAGATTCAGGTCAGAGCCCCGGTCCTAGTACAAAAGAATAGCTCTTGTGTCACGCTCAGCTGCTGGGAAGCTCTGCAGTCCTCTCTGTGTGCTTGATTGACAGGTGTCTGAGCCACCCCTTCCTGATGATGTCACAACCTGGCTTTTTATTCTGACTTCCTGTTTCTCCAGTGTCCGTTTGTTTGTTAACTTTGAGGCTTCTGTTAGGATTTCGCTGAGGAATCTCTCTAACTGCTGCTTTTCTGTTGCCAATCTCTTCAAGGACTTACTATGCTGGATTAACCTTTAACCTCCTGAATACCTGTCTCCAAACAATGCAAGTACTGTTTGTTTTGTGAAACTTTCAAACTTCCTGTTTACCTGCTGCAATCCCTGCATATTCAGACTACTCTGTGTAGTGCAAACTATTCAAATACTGTTATTTCTGTGAATCCTTCAATCTGCATGTTTACCTGTTTCCAAACTCTGCAAATACTATTATTCAGTGTAAACCTTCAAACTGCTGGATATCCTGTTGCCAATCTCCACAAGTACTGATTATCTGTGTTAACCTTCAAACTACCAGCTTACCTGTTGCTATCACTGCAAGTTCTGACAACACAGTGTTAACCTTCAAACTACCTGATTACATGTTATTAATTCTGCAAGTTCTGACTACACAGTGTTTACCCTCAAACTGCCCGATTACCTGTTGCATACTCTGCAAAAACTGTCTACACCGTGTTAACTCTCAAACTGCCTGATTACCTGTTGCATACTCTGCAAAGACTGTCTACTCAGTGTTAACCCTCAAACTGCCTGATTACCTGTTGCATATTCTGCAAAGACTGTCTACACAGTGTTAACCTTCAGACTGCCTTATAACAAATGACCTACTCCTGCATTATTAACTGTTTCCTGTTTTACCCTTCTTCTGTCTGAGTATAAGTGACTATCCCTGCTCTCCTGATTCTGTGGAAGGCATTTCCTGAAACCAGTTCCTTATTCAGAAGTCTATCTGGCTGATATCATGAATTACTTTGGCACAGGCTAACCCTGCTCCATATCGTGATTACTTTGTTTTTTGGAGGTTGTCGTGGGGTCACGTCCTGGATTAAACTCAGAGTGCAAGGGTGTTGTTTAAGTTCGCCCTTGCATTTGGGTCTACTTCTGGATATTTCCTAACCTGACAGTACAAACGGACCATAATATGGACCCTGACGAGTTATCCAGGGCTGTGGCTCTACAAGGGCAACTTCTAGGAAATCATTCTGCTCATTTGCAATCTTTGGATTCCAAGCTTGACCAGATTACTGCTCTGCTACATAACCTCTCCGCTCCTTCTCAAGCGACGGTGACTCCTGCTGCCACTGCTCCTAGCACCAATGCTGTCTTTAATCCACCTCAAACTGTTGGACAGAATATACCACGAATCCCACTTCCAGATAAATATGACGGTAATCCTGAACAATGCCGTGGATTCCTTAATCAGTGTCGTTTACACTTCAGAAACAATCCTCAAGTTTTTTCCAATTCTACTTCCAAAATCACCTTTATTATTTCTCTCTTGAAGGGTAAGGCTCTAGCCTGGGTGTCCCCTCTTTTAGAGAAGAATGATCCGTTACTACAGGATGTGGAATTATTTGTGTCCATTTTTTCTTCTGTTTTTGACAAGCCTGGGAGGTCTGCAGCTGCTGAGGCAGGATTGTTGGATCTGAGACAGGGATCCCTTTCGGTAGCTCAATATGCTATTGAATTCAGGATTTTAGCCGCAGAAACTGATTGGAACCATGGAGCCTTACGGGCAGCCTTTCGCAAAGGACTTTGCGAACGCCTTAAGGATGAACTAGTATTTCGGGAACTCCCCGATTCATTGGAGGGTCTTATCAATTTATGTATTACTCTTGACGCCCGGCATTCTGAACGTCTTCAGGAGAGAGATGGGAATCAGAGATCCTTTGTTAAATCTTCATTTCGTCCTCCTATTCGAACCTCAAGTTTTTCTAATAATAATTTCCAATCTCCTGAGTCTGTGGAACCCATGGAAGTAGGAGCTATTAAATTGTCAGAAGCTGAACGCCATAGAAGGCGTACTCTTGGGTTATGTCTGTATTGTGGTACCAAAGGACATTTACTGAAGGACTGTCCTTACCGGCCAGTAAAAGCCAAGGCTTAACTTTTGATAGAGGGACAGAGTTAAGCCAGAATCCCATGTCTTCCCTCAATTCTAAACTTTTTGTTCCTGTATCGATCTCTTTTGGAAACACCAAGTTTCGAGCTCAAGCTCTCATCGATTCTGGAGCTGCTGGAGTATTCATTGATTCAAACTTTGCTGACTCTCTCAGGATTCCTCTTCAAGCCAAGAAACAGTTAATTAAGGTAACTACTGTCAGTGGACAGCCTCTAGGTACTGGTATCATAAAACATTCTACCATTCCTCTTCTTTTGACTGTGGGCATACTTCATTCTGAAATTATTCGTTTTGATGTCATCTTTTCTCCCCACATACCATTGATTCTGGGGTTACCTTGGTTGCAGCTTCATGATCCAGTTTTCTCATGGTCTAAAGGAGAACTTATTTCCTGGGGAACTACCTGTTTCAAACATTGCTTGCAAAATCCCTCTAAACCATCCTGTCCTGTCGTAGCTATGGTGGAAGTTCCTGAATCATTGCCCAATTACTATCATGCCTTTAGTGATGTGTTTTCTAAAAAAGAAGCTGAGACATTACCTCCACACCGGATATTTGACTGTCCTATCGAATTGTATTCAGGGGCTCCTCTACCTAAGGGAAGGACCTATCCCCTCTCTCGTCAAGAAAATGTCTCTCTTGAGGAATACATAAAGGACAACTTAGCCAGAGGATTCATTCGTCCTTCCTCTTCACCTGTGGGTGCAGGTTTTTTCTTCATTGGGAAAAAAGATGGAGGTCTTCGTCCCTGTATTGATTATCGAGCCTTGAATCAGATTACTGTCAAAAACAGCTATCCTTTGCCGCTCATTTCTGAGTTATTCGATCGTCTTCAAGGTGCTTCTATTTTTTCCAAGTTAGATCTCCGTGGGGCCTACAATCTGGTCAGAATCCGTAAAGGAGACGAATGGAAGACAGCATTTAACACTAGATTTGGTCACTATGAGTATCTAGTAATGCCATTTGGATTGTGCAATGCACCAGCAGTATTTCAGCACTTTGTTAAGGAAATCTTCAGAGATTATCTAAATCAATTTGTTATCATTTACCTCGATGACATTCTAATATATTCAAAAACATTACAGGAACATGTACATCATGTAAGACTGGTTCTTCAGAGGTTACGAGACAATTCCCTGTTCGCTAAATTGGAGAAATGCTCTTTTCATCAGAGTTCCATCCCCTTTTTGGGGTATATCATTTCTGAATCAGGATTTGAGATGGATCCTGCTAAACTGTCGGCTATCAAGGACTGGCCCAGACCAACTACTCTCAAATCCCTGCAGAGGTTTCTTGGCTTTGCCAATTACTATAGAAAGTTTATAAAGAACTTTGCTGACATCACGTCTCCACTCACTTCTCTTACTAAGAAAGGGCAAAATTGTAAGAACTGGTCCTCTTCGGCAGTACAGGCTTTTGAAACGCTAAAATCAGCATTTTCTTCTGCACCTCTTCTCAGTCATCCAATTCCTGATTTCCAGTTTATTTTGGAGGTTGACGCTTCCTCTATAGCAGCTGGAGCTGTTCTCTCCCAACGTGATCCGACTACCAGCAAGATACATCCTGTGGCGTTCTTTTCGAAAAAATTCAATCCTGCCGAGTTAAATTATGATGTGGGCAATAAGGAGCTTTTGGCTATAAAATTATAAAATGAATGGAGGCATTGGTTAGAGGGTACCAGTCAACCTTTTTTCATTCTGACAGATCACAAGAATATTTTATACCTCCAAACAGCTACACATCTCAATCCTCGTCAGGCTCGGTGGGCCTTGTTCTTCTCCAGGTTTAATTTTGTACTTTCCTATGTTCCTGGTTCAAAAAATTCCAAGGCAGATGCTTTATCTAGGCAGTTCCAATCTTCTGAACCTTCTCCATTGGATTCAGAACCTATACTACGTCCAGTCAAAGTTTTGGCTCAAGTATCCTCTTTTCCAGTACAGGCTTTACATGCTGCTCAAGTCCGGGTACCATCTTCTTGTAAACTACCTTCTGGTATCCTGTATGTACCCAAAGGATTACGTCTTCAGCTTCTACGTTGGGCTCATGACAACATTTCAGCAGGTCATCCGGGAATAACCAATACATTGTGGAAACTGAAGCAGCATGTTTGGTGGTCCACTATGAGGAGGGATGTTAAGGATTATATTGCCGCTTGTAGTTCTTGTGCTTCGAACAAACAATCTTCTCATCGACCGTTTGGTCTATTACACCCTCTTCCTATTCCTCATTACCCTTGGTCTTACTTATCCATGGACTTTGTTACAGATCTTCCTATTTCTGCTGGAAATATGACCATTTGGGTAGTGGTGGATCGGTTCTCCAAGTCTGCTCACTTCATACCTCTTCCAGGCTTGCCTACAGCTCAAAGACTTTCTGAACTCTTTGTTCTACATATATCTCGTTTACATGGTTTTCCCACTGACATAGTCTCAGATCGTGGAGTCTAATTTGTTTCCAAATTTTGGAGGTCTTTTTGTAAACACTTCAGAATCAACATATCACTTTCTACTGCACACCATCCTCAATCCAACGGACAGACTGAGCGTGTAAATCAAGCCTTGGAATCTTTTCTAAGACATTATGTAGACCATCACCACTCCAACTGGTCTCAGTTATTGCCTTTGGCGGAATTAGCTCACAACTCACGTTATAACGCCTCATTACAGACCTCTCCCTTTAAGGCAGCTTATGGATTTGAACCTAGAACCTTTCCTATGATTACCAGTTCTACTGAAGTCCCTGGAGCAGATCGTATAGTGAAAAATCTCAGTAATCACTGGCAACTCATTCGTCAAAATCTACTCTCTTCTTCCTTAAGACATAAGAAATATGCTGATCGCAGAAGGTGCAAGGCTCCTTTACTTCGTACTGGAGACAGTATTTTTATCCACCAGATTCATACGTCTAAAACAACCTTGTACCAAGTTGGGTCCTAAGTACATTGGACCTTTTCAAATTGTTTCCAGAGTTTGTTCTTCTGCATACCGCCTGGCCTTACCCAAGACTCTCAAGATCCATCCAGTGTTTCATGTCTCCCTACTCAAGCCAGTCATCTACAATCGGTACTCTATCAAGAGTAAACCACCTCCTCCACTTTCCGTAGAGGGAACTTCTGAGTTTGAAGTCAGCCAGATTCTCGATTCCAAGCTACGGGGCAATCGTCTGTACTACCTGGTCCATTGGAAGGGTTATCCTATCTCTGAACGATCTTGGGAACCGGCCTCTCATGTTCATGCTCCAGCTCTTGTCAAGTCTTTTCACAAGAAATACCCTGCCAGGCCCGGTCGGGTCCCCCGGAGGGGTCCTTGAGGAGGGGGCACTGTCACGCTCAGCTGCTGGGAAGCTCTGCAGTCCTCTCTGTGTGCTTGATTGACAGGTGTCTGAGCCACCCCTTCCTGATGATGTCACAACCTGGCTTTTTATTCTGACTTCCTGTTTCTCCAGTGTCCGTTTGTTTGTTAACTTTGAGGCTTCTGTTAGGATTTCGCTGAGGAATCTCTCTAACTGCTGCTTTTCTGTTGCCAATCTCTTCAAGGACTTACTATGCTGGATTAACCTTCAACCTCCTGAATACCTGTCTCCAAACAATGCAAGTACTGTTTGTTTTGTGAAACTTTCAAACTTCCTGTTTACCTGCTGCAATCCCTGCATATTCAGACTACTCTGTGTAGTGCAATCTATTCAAATACTGTTATTTCTGTGAATCCTTCAATCTGCATGTTTACCTGTTTCCAAACTCTGCAAATACTATTATTCAGTGTAAACCTTCAAACTGCTGGATATCCTGTTGCCAATCTCCACAAGTACTGATTATCTGTGTTAACCTTCAAACTACCAGCTTACCTGTTGCTATCACTGCAAGTTCTGACAACACAGTGTTAACCTTCAAACTACCTGATTACATGTTATTAATTCTGCAAGTTCTGACTACACAGTGTTTACCCTCAAACTGCCTGATTACCTGTTGCATACTCTGCAAAGACTGTCTACACAGTGTTAACTCTCAAACTGCCTGATTACCTGTTGCATACTCTGCAAAGACTGTCTACACAGTGTTAACTCTCAAACTGCCTGATTACCTGTTGCATACTCTGCAAAGACTGTCTACTCAGTGTTAACCCTCAAACTGCCTGATTACCTGTTGCATATTCTGCAAGGACTGTCTACACAGTGTTAACCTTCAGACTGCCTGATAACAAATGACCTACTCCTGCATTATTAACTGTTTCCTGTTTTACCCTTCTTCTGTCTGAGTATAAGTGACTATCCCTGCTCTCCTGATTCTGTGGAAGGCATTTCCTGAAACCAGTTCCTTATTCAGAAGTCTATCTGGCTGATATCATGAATTACTTTGGCACAAGCTAACCCTGCTCCATATCGTGATTACTTTGTTTTTTGGAGGTTGTCGTGGGGTCACGTCCTGGATTAAACTCAGAGTGCAAGGGTGTTGTTTAAGTTCGCCCTTGCATTTGGGTCTACTTCTGGATATTTCCTAACCTGACATCTTGGAGTTAATTTTGGCTTCCACCAAAAGAGCCCAAGGTGTGTTTAGAGAATTTTTCCAGCTTCAACTCTATGAAAAACGATATATGGAAGGGTATATTGCATAACTAGGACCAGAGCAGCAAGATTATGCGACTGCTCTCATGAGCTCCGGACTCCGCCCCCTCACCTGTATCTTTTCTAATTGTCCATTAAGGTGATCTTCTGCTAGTTTTCTTCCCATAGGGCAGGGGTCATCAACCTTGGCTCTCCAGAGGTTTTGAAACTACACTTCCCATGATCCTCAGCCAGGTTCAAGTGTATGAGCATCATAAGAAATGTAGATCCAAAACCTCTGAATGAGCCAAGGTTGCTCATCCCTGCCATAGGGGTAATAATTTTGGCTTTTGTTAAAATAACAGTTAAATCTAGAAGTACCAATTGTGATATTCCTAAAACTTTCTGTGTTTGAATTATAAGATAATGTTTCCAGTACATACCTTGTGGCATTACATTGGTCTTTATTACTACACATTGCAGATTATAATATACAGGTCTTTTTATTCTTAACATCGTAGATATAGCATTTTCACGAGCTCTAGTCTGTTTTCCAAGACAGCTCCTGGTCTCATTGCAAGATGGTTCCACTGTAGACAAAAGACTACCATACAAGTTACGAAACTAAATGATAAAAACCTATTGAAACATCAAAAGTATATTTCCCAATAATGTGGGTAGTTTGAAGCTTAATGAGTACATTAGATTCTTCATCTTAGTTGCAAGTCCACCAGTCCATCATTTGTGCAAGAATAATCGTCAATATAGGTTAAACAGGATATCATTTAGAAGCAATACCCTGTTCTTCATCGCTATAATATAGGGGTGTCATTTTTTCATGTTTGGGGTAAAGTATTTGGCATTATCTGTATTTAGCTGTTTATTTGATTGGTTTGATTTAGCCACCCATTGGGAATAGGTCAAAGGACCCTTAATCTTTAGGAGAAAAAAAACAAAAACAGAAAGCAGGATTTAAATTATTAAAGGGACACTGTACCCAAAACATTTATTTCGTGATTCAGATTGAGCATGAAATTTTAAGCAACTTTCTAATTTACTCCTATTATCAAATTTTCTTCATTCTCTTGGTATCTTTATTTGAAATGCAAGACTGTAAGTTTAGATGCCGGCCCATTTTTGTGAACAACCTGGGTTGTCCTTGCTGATTGGTGGATAAATTCATCCACCAATAAAAAGTGCTGTCCAGAGTACCGAAACCAAAAAAAAGCTTAGATGCCTTATTTTTCAAATAATGATAGCAAGAGAACGTAGAAAAATTGATAATAGGAGTAAACTAGAAAGTTGCTTAAAATTGCATGCTCTTTCTGAATTACAAAAGAAAAAAAATTGGGTTCAGTGTCCCTTTAATACTGACAGCAAAGAGTATGTCTTGTTTGTCCACTATAATAAATGTTAATATTATTTTTTACTTTTCGAGGTAATTTTCCTCTTGGTGAAAAATGTTTAGTTGAATGTCCCACTCCTGGGCAAACTGGCTGACCTGTGGTGACCATGCTGAATAAAGTTAAAGGGACAGTCTACACCAGAATTGTTATTGTTTTAAGAGATAGATAATCCCTTTATTACCCATTCCCCAGTTTTGCATAACCAACACAGTTATATTTATATACTTTTTATCTTTGTGATTATCTTGTATCTAAGCCTCTGCAAACTGCCCCTTTATTTCAGTTATTTTGACAGACTTGCAGTTTAGCCAATCAGTGCTGGCTCCGAGATAACTTCACGTGCATGAGCACAGTGTTATCTATATAAAAACACATGAACTAACACCCTCTAGTGGTAAAAAACTGTTAAAATGCATTCTGAAAAGAAGTGGCCTTCAAGGTCTAAGACATTTAGCATATGAACCTCCTAGGTTAAGCTTTCAACTAAGAATACCAAGAGAATAAAGCAAAATTGGTGATAAAAGTAAATTCGAAAATTGTTTAAAATTACATGCCCTATCTGAATCATGAAAGTTTATTTTGGACTAGACTGTTCCTTTAAGGTGTATGACAAAAGGTTAGGGGTATGAGCAGGACATGCAAAACAGTGAACAGGGGTGTTGTGTGGGACAATGGGGTCCCAATGTTTGTTATTTTAATGATCAGAGCAATGGTGTTAATATAATAAAATTACTGCTATATAGAAAAACTAACTAATAGAAAGCGCTACAAGCTAACAGTATTGAGCAGCACTAAAAGCCTCAGAAACTAAAGCGATTTCGTATGTGAGAGGTCTAAGATGAAAAGCAACATATGTTACAAGACATGATTATCGCTATGTGACAGATGAGCTGTACATATATAAAAAACATCACACTAAATAAATACTATAAATTTATAGAAACAAATAGAAGTGCTGAAAGGATTCTGAACTTTTAGCTGTTGTAGTCCCAAGAACAATATACAGTACTGAGAACCCCAGATATAAGAGCGACTTTATATGTGGCAAATTTAAAAATTGTAAACAACAATGTTGCAAGATACGATTATTATCATGTGATAGATAAAAAATACAAAACGTAATCACTATTATAATTTATATAAACAAATAGAAGTGCTGAAATGACACTCAACATTAGTTAGTTGTGGATCCAAGGGTAACATACTCAGCGATACATGTTTATTTAATCTGGGACTCACAGGCAAAGAATTAATCAAGTACAAATCAAGCAAACATTTGCTAACTTAATGATCACATACATAAGTGCTCAAGAGATAAAAGAATTTAAGGCAGCAATGTATCTAAGAACATAGTTGAAGCAGGTCAAATGAGCTATCAAGTACAATATATTCCTGTATATGTAACTAACCTCACAATTTATATAAGAGTTGACTGCGGATACAAGGGTAATATACTCAGAGATATATGTTTATTTAATCTGGAACTCACAGACAAAGGTTCAATCAAGTTTAGATCAAACAAGCAATTTAACTAACATCTGCTAACTCAATAAGTCCATATACAAGTGCTCAAGACATAAAAATATTTACAGATTTAAAATTGCTTGTAGCTAACAAGTCAATATAGCGGTTACTCTGAACCAAAACCACTATAGTGTCTCAGAGATATCACATAAATAGATTGTATACATTAGTGAGACACTACTGGACCACAATTGTTTCTGATAGGGATTTTAATTCTTTGTTTTGTTTACCCATCTTTTAAATACATAAATAAAAGTTATATTTTAATTACAATTTTCCTGCCTCTATATTAGTCTGGGCATAGAGTGCTACCAAAGCATTTTCTATCTGTGGAACACTGTTCCATAAGTTTCTTGTACAAATCAAAACATATCAGAGGGAAGAAGAGAAGGCATTTAGTTCATTATGTTAGGCTGTTTCTAATGATTACAATGAAAGATTAGGAGACGAGCTTTACATTTGTAACTGTTTTTCTAATATTTGGTCACCAACATTTAGATTTAATTATAAATATGTTTTATCTCAACTCAGGTGAGGACGGCCAATGCAAGAATGTAATTGCCATAATGTTCCATCTATCAGAAAACAGGAAGGAATAATAACTATGTGTTACTAATTGTAACAACACAGTGCTTGTTTTCTTTCTTTAAAGTGAAGGTAATGTTTGACAAATCATTGTCCGGTTTTTAATAATCCTATTAAAAACAGGGGCACTTTAATTCATCAAACTTTACATTTCACTTGCTTTGTTCAAATACTTACTTTTTAATCCTGACAGCCACTGCAGCGCTTCCTCCGCCCGTTGCAAGCCCTCTTTGCGGGTCCAAAATGACGAATCCTGCTTCCTCCAATCACTGCGTTGCTTCAGGCCATGATTCCCCTGGGGGGAAAGCAGTGATTGGAGGATGCTGATTCATAATTTCCGACGGCCGGGGGAATTGCTGGAGCGGCTGTCAGGGTTAAAAGGTAAGTATTTGAACAAAACAAGTGAAATGTAAAGTTTGATGAATTAAAGTGCCCCTGTTTTTAATAGGATTATTAAAAACCGGGCCCTGATTCATCAAACATTATCTTCACTTTAATTTTATTCGGATGTCCAGGTGGATTAGGTCTGGATTTATCCAAACAAGCATTCAACTCTGTGTTAAGACTGCTGGCTTATTATAGCAATAGCTGAATACGTTTAAACTGTATAACTACATATTTGTACTTACACTTTGTGCAAGTGAATCTGCTAAAGAATCTTTAGCAGAATGTACTGTTACCAAGCTCTCTGTTAGCTGGTGCATGCATTAGTTTGATATCAGGATTCATTTTATGGTAGACAGCAATTACCTTTCATTTTAGTAACCATTTTTCTCTTTGCTCAGATAAGGGCATTTCAGTTTGATGGTTTATGGGAGCTAGAAAGTCATCAAGTGCAGTCAGATGTATGTTGTGTGTATAAAAACATTCCTGCAGACTATGTTGTAAGGTTACTGAAGCATGAATAAACATATAATTATTCATTGCAGTGGTGTAAATGCAATTACTCTGTTTTATCATTGCACACTATATTTGTAGTTGGTAATATACATGCAATACATCTGCATAAATTATATAAATTGTATTTACCTTAAATTAAATTTACTGTTTCTTATGTAATTCTATGCTTTCTTATTAGAAGCTGTCTTTTCTTTGTTTAATTTTTATCTGCTTTTTTTCATTTCTCTCCAACGCGTGGCCTTGAAAGCTTACATTTTTGAAAGGAGAAGGAATTTCATTTTAATAGGCAGAAACTGTCTCCTTCTTCTACTAAGATTGGAGAGAGTATTCCCTTCTAGTGGAAAACTTGTTTAGGATTGCTAAAGTCTGTTGTGTATAACGCACTATATATCACTCAATCAGAAAGATTGATCCATACTCTCTGGCACCAATCATCTGATGTAGGACTGATTGTTAATTAATGGTAAATGATGTGAAACAACTACCTTCAGGTTAAGTATCACATTATTAGTGAACCTATCATTTTCAATTTAATTTTATCTAATGTTTCTATATATATTATAGGAACAAAGTATCTTGCCTTATTATGATTTCTATATACTGTATATATCTCAGTCATCAGGTTTTTTAATCTCATTTTTATCAGTAAATGTTAGTTTTATTAGTACATTATTTTTGTGCACATTACTCAGTGCTGTGCTTGTCTTTATAATGTGTGCCCATTAACAGGATATAAAATAGAAGAGCTATTTGAAACATATGCTTTAATAACTTAAGCAATATATCTATTTAATTAATCTTTTAGATTATATTTTGCTATAAAGCTTTAAGTGAATTAGTGCTCAAGTTGTTAATTGAAAGGTGTCTTGAGTTGTGTTAGGGTTGATATACTGCATTTCCAATTACAAATGTAGTGTGTAAAAGGAGCAATAAATAGTTTAAAATTTAGAAAATAAATTGCTTAATGAAGTAATCCAGTAACTCTGTGGAACTGTTCTAAAGTGGTTAGAACTGAAATCCTTTTTAAATCATTAGAATGTAACAGTAAATACAACTAGGAATTGATACATTGCATGTATCTTGCCCTGTGTAATATGATCTTGTTTACATGTTATTTCTATCACGAGAAAATATGCAGATCATTTTTTGCAAACTACTGAAAAATAAATGTGTGTATTATCACTTTGTTACGTAGATTTCTTATAAATTGATACTATTTTTCAATTACCCTTTGTTCGTTTTAAACATTGTTCACTATTTGTGTACAGCTGCATGATAACTTGTTGCTGATTATTTATTTCTGCTGGAAAAGTATCTTCATATTATTTAAGTACGATACTAAATTTCTAACTTGGGTAAATTATGTATTGTTCAGTCATGTTTTATCAAACCATTTGCTGCTATATGTAGTTCAGAAAAACTCCATCTATGCTGAATATGAACTGATTTCTCTTGTTAAGTGTATCCAGTCCACGGATCATCCATTACTTATGGAATATATTCTCCTTCCCAACAGGAAGCTGCAAGAGTCCACCCACAGCAAAGCTGCTATATAGCTCCTCCCCTAACTGCCATATTCAGTCATTCTCTTGCAAGCCTCAACATAGATAGGAGGTTGTGAGAGTCTGTGGTGCTTTCTACTTAGTTTATTCTTCAATCAAAAGTTTGTTATTTTTAAATGGCACCGGAGTGTGCTGTTTATCTCAGGCAGTATTTGGAAGAAGAATCTGCCTGCGTTTTTCTATGATCTTAGCAGACGTAACTAAGATCCATTTGCTGTTCTCACACATTCTGAGGAGTGAGGTACTTCAGAGGGGGAATGGCGTGCAGGTTTTCCTGCAGATAAGGTATGTGCAGTAAAATATTTTTCTAGGAATGGAATTGACTAAGAAAATACTGCTGATACCGAAGTAATGTAAGTAAAGCCTTAAATGCAGCGATAGCGACTGGTATCAGGCTTATTAATAGAGATACATACTCTTGTAAAAATGTGTTTTAAAACGTTTGCTGGCATGTTTAATCGTTTTTTAACATATGTTTGGTGATAAAACTTATTGGGGCCTAAGTTTTTTCCACATGGCTGGCTTAAATTTTGCATAGAAACAGTTTCCTGAGGCTTTCCACTGTTATAGTATAAAAGTTACAGTTGGTGCAGTTAAAATTACAAACAGTGACATTCAGCTTCCCTGGGAGTGATATTCCTAACTCTCCCCACGTGTCAGACCTTTTGACTCCCGCTTTAGGGACTCACGCTCAAATGGCGCCAAGTACATCAAGGGCACCCATAGCGTTTCTTTACCAGGGGATTCTGTCGAGGGGAAAGTTATGCCGACTAACTCTCCCCACGTGTCAGACCCTTCGACTCCCGCTTCAGGGACTCACGCTCAAATGGCGCCAAGTACATCAAGGGCGCCCATAGCGTTTATTTTACAAGACATGGCAAAGGTGGTGAATAATATTCTGGCAGCAGTATTAGTCAGACTACCTGAAATTAAAGGAAAGCAGTTAGCTCTGGGGGTAGATACAGAGCATACAGACGCTTTAAGAACCATGTATGATACTACCTCACAATATGCTTAGTCTGTGGGTGATTATTTTTTTTTTGACTCAGGGAAGATGATTTAACCTGATTCTGATATTTCTACATTTAAAATTTATGCTTGAGAACCTCCACTTGTTGCTCAGGGAGGCTTTGGCTGCTCTGAATGAATGTGTACAATTGCAGGGCCAGAGAAATTGTGTAGACTGGATAAATAATATGCAGTGCCGGTGTGTACTGATGTTTTTCCAATACCTAAAGAGGTTTACTAAATTTTTTTTTAATAAGGAATGGGATAGACCAGGTGTGCCGTTCTCTTCCCCTCCTATTTTTTAGAAGAATGTTTTCTAATAGTTACCACCACACGGGACTTATGGCAGACAGTTCCTAAGGTGGAGAGAAGAGTTTCTATTCTAGCTAAGCGTACCACTACCTCTGACGAGGACAGTTGTGCTTTTTAGATCCAATGGATAAAAAATGTTTATTCAACAGGGTTTTATCCTGCAGCCCCTTGCATACATTGCTTCTGTCACTGCTGCTGCGGCGTTCTGGGTTGAGTCTCTTGATGAGGCTTTACAGTTAAGCGACTCCATTGGATGAATATATTTGACAAGCTTATGCTAGCCAATTCCTTTGTTTTCTGATGCCTTGTTCATTTGACTAGACTAACGGCTAAGAATTCTGTTTTTTACTATACTGGCGCGCAGAGCGCTATGGCTTATATCATGGTCAGCTGTCGTGACTTTAATAAATAAGCTACTTAACTTCCCTTCAAGGGGCAGACCCTATTCGGGCCTGGTTTGAAGGAGATTATTGCTTATATCACTGGAGGAAAAGGTCATGCCCTTCCTCAGGATAGGTCTAAATCAAGGGCAAAAAAAAAAAAAAGTCTAATTTTCGTACCTTTTAAAAACTTCAGGGCAGGTGTGGCATCCTCTTCCTCTAAGGCAAAACAAGAGGGAATTTTTGCTCAGTCCAAGGCGGTCTGGAGACAATCGGACCTGGAACAAAGATAAGCAGGCCAAGGAGCCTGCTGCTGCCTCTAAGGCAGCATGAAGGAACAGACCCCTATCCGGTAACGGATCCTATAGGGGGCAGACTTTCATTCTTTGCCCAGGCGTGGGCAAGAGATGCCCAGGATCCCTAGGCATTGGAATTTATATCCCAGAGATATCTTCTGGATTTCAAAGATTCCCCCCCCCAAAAAAGGGGAGATTTCGCCTTTCACAATTATCTGCAAACCAGATAAAGAAGGAGGCATTCTTACATTGTGTACGAGATCCATCCAGTTCCAAGAGAGGAACAGGGACAGAGTTTTTACTCAAATCTGTTTGTGGTTCCCAAGGAGAGGGAACCTTCAGACCTATTTTGGATCTAAAGATCTTAAACAAATTCCTCAGAATTCCGTCATTTAAGATGGAAACTATTCATACCATCTTAACTATGATCCAGGAGAGTCAATAGAGGACTACAATGGATTTGAAGGATGCTTATCCTCACATTGTGATGCATAAAGATCACCATCGTTTTTCAGGTTTGCCTTTCTAGACAGGCATTACCAGTTTGTAGCTCTTTCCTTTGGGATATCTACAGCCCAAGAATCTTTATGGAGGTTCTGGGGTCGCTTTGGCGGTCCTTAGACCGCGGGGCATAGAAGTGGCCCCTTATTTAGACGACATCCTGATACAGGCGTCAAACATCCAAATTGCCCAGTCTCATACGGACGTAGTACTGGCATTTCTGAGATCACATGGGTGGAAAGTGAACAAGGAAAGAGTTCTCTATCCCCAATCTCAAGGGTTTCCCTCCTAGGGACTCTGATAGATTCTGTAGAAATGAAAATTTACCTGACGGAGTCCAGGTTGTCAAAGTTTCTAAATTTCTGCCGTGTTTTTTCATCCCATCCGCGCCCTTCGGTGGCTCAGTACATGAATGAAATCGGCTTAATGGTAGCGGCAAGGGACATAGTACCGTTTGCACGTCTACATTTCAGACCGCTGCAACTATGCATGCTCAGTCAGAGGAACGGGGATTACACAGATTTGTCCCCCTGTTAAACCTGGACCAAGAGACCAGAGATTCTCTTCTCTGGTGACTATGTCGGGTCCATCTGTCCAAGGGTATGACCTTCCGCAGGTCAGATGGGACAATTGTTACAATAGATGCCAGCCTTTTAGGTTGGGATGCAGTCTGGAACTCCCTGAAGGCTCAGGGATAGTGGACTTAGGAGGAGACCCTCCTTCTAATAAATATTCTGGAACTGGGAGTGATATTCCATGCTCTTCAGACTTGGCCTCAGTTAGCAACTCTGAGGTACATCATACTCAGTCGGACAATATACACGACTGTGGCTTACATCAGCCATCAAGGGGGAACAGAAGTTCCGTAGCGATGTTAGAAGTCTTACAATAATTCACTGGACAGAGACTCACTCTTGTCTATCAGCTATCCATATCCCAGGTGTTGAGAACTGGGAGGTGGATTTTCTAAGTCGTCAGACTTTTCTTCCGGGGGAGTGGGATTTCCTCCGGAGGTCAAGACCAAGCAGGAGAGGGCTTTGGTGTTTTTGACAGCGCCTGCGTAGCCACGCAGGACCTGGTATGCAGATCTGGTGGACATGTCATCCTTTCCATCACGGTCTCTGCTTCAGAGACAGGTCCCTCTACCTCAGGGTCCTTTCAACCATCTAAATAGAATCAATCTGAGATGGACTGCCTGGAGACTGAACGCTTGATGTTATCAAAGCATGGCTTCTCCGAGTCAGTCATTGATACCTTAATACAGACATGAAAGCCTGTCTCTAGGAAAATTGAACATAGATATGGTGTAAATATCTGATTGTTATGAATCCAAGGGTTACTCATGGAGTAAAGTCTGGATTCCCAGGATATTATCTTTTCTCCAAGATGTTTTTGAGAAAAGGGTTGTCAGCTAATTCCTTTAAAGGGGACAGATTTTTACTCTGTCTATTTTTTTGCACAAGCGTCTGGCAGGTATTCTAGACGTTCAGGCATTTGGTCAGGCTTTGGTTAGATCCAAGCCTGTGTTTAAAACTGTTGCTCCGCCATGGAGCTTAAACCTGATTCTTAAGGTTCTTCAAGAAGTTCCGTTTGAACCTTTTTTGTTCCATAGATATCAATCTTTATCTTGGAAAGTTCCTTTTGGGTAGCTAATTCCTCGACTCGTAGAGTCTCCAAGTTATCTGTGTTACAATGTGATTCTCCTTATCTGGTCCTTCGTACGGATAAGGTAGTCCTGCGTACCAACCTGGGTTTTTTCCTAAGGTGGTATCTAACAAGTACATCACTCAAGAGATAGTTGTTCCATGCTTGTATCCTAATCCTTCCTCAAAGAAGGAACGTCTATTACACAATATTGGACGTGGTTTGTGCTTTAAAGTTTTACTTACAAGCTACTACAGTTTTCATCAAACGTTCACCTTGTTTGTTGTCTATTCTGGACAGAGGAGAGGTCAAAAGACTTCAGCAGCCTCTCTGTCTTTTTGGTTAAAAAGCATAATTCATTTAGCTTATGAGACTGCTGGACAGCAGCCTCCTGAAGGGATTACAGCTCATTCTACTAGAGCTGTGGTTTTCACTTGGGCCTTTTTTAAATGTGGCTTCTGTTGAACAGATTTACAAGACGGAGTCTTGGTCTGCGCTTCATACTTTTCAAATTTAACAAATTTGATACCTTGCTTCTTCGGAGGCTATTTTTGGGAGAAAGGGTTTTTTACAGGCAGTGGTAACTTCCGTTTAAGTACCTGCCTTGTCCCTCCCATCATCCGTGTACTTTAGCTTTGGTATTGGTATTCCATAAGTAATGGATGATCCGTGGACTGGATACACTTAACAAGAGAAAACATAATTTATGCTTACCTGATAAATTTATTTCTCTTGTAGTGTATCCAGTCCACGGCCCGCCCTGTCACTTTAAGGCAGGTAATTTTTTCATTTGAACTACAGTCACCACTGCACCCTATGGTTTTTCCTTTCTCTGCATGTTTTCGGTCGAATGACTGGTAATGGCAGTTAGGGGAGGAGCTATATAGCAGCTTTGCTGTGGGTGGACTCTTGCAGCTTCCTGTTGGGAAGGAGAATATATTCCATAAGTAATGGATGATCCGTGGACTGGATACACTACAAGAGAAATAAATTTATCAGGTAAGCATAAATTATGTTTTTTCCTAAAGGGTGTTTTGTTATTTCATTGGTTGAACTATTTATATTCCAGCATGTACATTTAAATGTGCATTATCAGTGTTTTCCTTATTTTATTTCTAGCTTGGTATTATTTATTCTTTTAAATGTTATGTAAGACTTTATTTTAATCTGACCCCCCTCCTAGTGATAGTTGTAGTAAAAGAAAATTTCCCTTTTCTACTTTATTTTGGCCTCTTGTCTCTCTATCACAATAACCTGTAATGTACATTTACGTAAAACATTCTCTGTATTTATTAACAATTGTTTTATATAATAAGCATCATAATTATTATTATTTTTCATAGTTTAAAATGAAATATGTTGCTTTAAATGCTAATCCCTAAATTATCTTCTTTGGAGCATAACTTTCTCTTGTTAAGTGTATCCAGTCCACGGATCATCCATTACTTATGGGATATTAACTCCTCCCCAACAGGAAGTGCAAGAGGATTCACCCAGCAGAGCTGCTATATAGCTCCTCCCCTAACTGCCATTACCAGTCATTCTCTTGCACCCAACGAATAGATAGGATGTGTGAGAGGACAAAAGTTTGTTATTTTATAATAGCACCGGAGTGTGTTATTCCTTCTCTGGTAGAATTTGAAGAAGAATCTACCTGAGTTTTTCTATGATTTTAGCCGGAGTAGTTAAGATCATATTGCTGTTTCTCGGCCATCTGAGGAGAGGTAAACTTCAGATCAGGGGACAGCGGGCAGATTAATCTGCAAAGAGGTATGTAGCAACTTATTATTTTCTGACAATGGAATTGATGAGAAAATTCTGCCATACCGATATAATGTAAACTCAGCCTTAAATGCAGTAGCAGCAACTGGTATCAGGCTGTCATGTATGTATATTTTACACTTCAGTATTCTGGGGAATGGCACTTCACTGGAATTATACTGTATGCATAAAACTTTAGCCTAATTTGCAGGGACTAGCAACAGGCTTTTTAATAACACTCAATTTATTAATGTTAAACGTTTTTTGCTGGCATGTAAAATCGTTTAATTTTCTGAGGTACTGGGTAAAAAAATGTTTTGGGCACTATTTTTTTCCACTTGGCAGTCGTTTTATTTAATTTATGACAGTTTACTGATCTCTATCACTGTTATGTGTGAGGGGGAGGGACCTTTTTTGGTGCTTTTGCTACGCATCAAAAAATTCAGTCAGAAGTTTATTGTCTTCCCTGCATGATCCGGTTCATCTCTACAGAACTCAGGGGTCTTCAAAACTTGTTTTGAGGGAGATAATCACTCACAGCAGAGCTGTGAGATGGTAGTTGACTGTGATAAAAAAAAACGTTTTTTTTTTTTTTTGTTTGTTTTTTCTGCTATCAGGGTTAGTTATCCTTTTCTAATGGGAGCAATCCTTTGCTAAAATTGTGTTTTTTACAAAGATTTGATGCTATAACTTTTCAGTTTATTAATTTTCAACTGTGCTTCTTATAGGCACAGTACGTTTTCATATTATAGTAAATTACTTGAAAAGTATTTCCAAGTTGCTAGTTTATTTGCTAGTGTGTTAAACATGTCTGATTCAGAGGAAGATATCTGTGCTATATGTGCTAAAGCCAAAGTGGAGCCCAATAGAAATTTATGTACTAACTGTATTGATGCTACTTTAAATAAAAGTCAATCTGTACAAATTGAACATATTTCACCAAACAACGAGGGGAGAGTTATGCCGACTAACTCGCCTCACGTGTCAGTACCTGCATCTCCCGCTCGGGAGGTGCGTGATATTGTAGCGCAGAGTACATCTGGGCGGCCATTACAAATCACATTACAGGATATGGCTACTGTTATGACTGAAGTTTTGGCTAAATTACCAGAACTAAGAGGTAAGCGTGATCACTCTGGGGTGAGAACAGAGTGCGCTGATAATATTAGGGCCATGTCAGACACTGCGTCACAATTTGCAGAACATGAGGACGGAGAGCTTCATTCTGCGGGTGACGGTTCTGATCCAAACAAACTGGATTCAGATATTTCAAATTTTAAATTTAAGCTGGAAAACCTCCGTGTATTACTAGGGGAGGTGTTAGCGGCTCTGAATGATTGTAACACAGTTGCAATACCAGAGAAAATGTGTAGGTTGGATAAATATTTTGCGGTACCGGCGAGTACTGACGTTTTTCCTATACCTAAGAGACTTACTGAAATTGTTACTAAGGAGTGGGATAGACCCGGTGTGCCGTTCTCACCCCCTCCGATATTTAGAAAGATGTTTCCAATAGACGCCACCACACGGGACTTATGGCAAACGGTCCCTAAGGTGGAGGGAGCAGTTTCTACTTTAGCTAAGCGTACCACTATCCCGGTGGAGGATAGCTGTGCCTTTTCAGATCCAATGGATAAAAAGTTAGAGGGTTACCTTAAGAAAATGTTTGTTCAACAAGGTTTTATATTGCAACCTCTTGCATGCATTGCGCCTGTCACGGCTGCAGCAGCATTTTGGTTTGAGTCTCTGGAAGAGACACTTGAATCAGCTCCATTAGATGAGATTACACACAAGCTTAAAGCCCTTAAGTTAGCTAACTCATTTATTTCAGATGCCGTAGTACATTTAACTAAACTTACGGCTAAGAATTCCGGATTCGCCATTCAGGCACGCAGAGCACTGTGGCTAAAATCCTGGTCAGCTGACGTTACTTCTAAATCTAAATTGCTTAATATACCTTTCAAAGGGCAGACCTTATTCGGGCCCGGGTTGAAAGAAATTATCGCTGACATTACAGGAGGTAAAGGCCATGCCCTGCCTCAAGACAGAGCCAAACCTAAGGCTAGACAGTCTAATTTTCGTTCCTTTCGTAATTTCAAAGCAGGAGCAGCATCAACTTCCTCTGCACCAAAACAGGAAGGAGCTGTTGCTCGCTACAGACAAGGCTGGAGACCTAACCAGTCCTGGAACAAGGGCAAGCAGGCCAGGAAACCTGCTGCTGCCCCTAAGACAGCATGAATCGAGGGCCCCCGATCCAGGAACGGATCTAGTGGGGGGCAGACTTTCTCTCTTCGCCCAGGCTTGGGCAAGAGATGTCCAGGATCCCTGGGCGTTAGAGATCATATCTCAGGGATACCTTCTAGACTTCAAATTCTCTCCCCCAAGAGGGAGATTTCATCTGTCAAGGTTGTCAACAAACCAAATAAAGAAAGAGGCGTTTCTACGCTGCGTACAAGATCTTTTATTAATGGGAGTGATCCATCCGGTTCTGCGGTCGGAACAAGGACAAGGGTTTTACTCAAATCTGTTTGTGGTTCCCAAAAAAGAGGGAACTTTCAGGCCAATCTTGGATTTAAAGATCCTAAACAAATTCCTAAGAGTTCCATCGTTCAAAATGGAAACTATTCGGACAATTTTACCCATGATCCAAAAGGGTCAGTACATGACCACAGTGGATTTAAAGGATGCTTACCTTCACATACCGATTCACAAAGATCATTACCGGTATCTAAGGTTTGCCTTTCTAGACAGGCATTACCAGTTTGTAGCTCTTCCATTCGGATTGGCTACGGCTCCGAGAATCTTCACAAAGGTTCTGGGTGCTCTTCTGGCGGTACTAAGACCGCGAGGAATTGCGGTAGCTCCGTACCTAGACGACATTCTGATACAAGCTTCAAGCTTTCAAACTGCCAAGTCTCATACAGAGTTAGTACTGGCATTTCTAAGGTCGCATGGATGGAAGGTGAACGAAAAGAAGAGTTCTCTCTTTCCACGTTCCCTTCTTGATAGATATAGATTCTGTAGAAATGAAGATTTACCTGACAGAAGACAGGTTAACAAAGCTTCAAAATGCATGCCGTGTCCTTCATTCCATTCAACACCCGTCAGTAGCTCAATGCATGGAGGTGATCGGCTTAATGGTAGCAGCAATGGACATAGTACCCTTTGCACGTCTACATCTCAGACCGCTGCAATTGTGCATGCTAAGTCAGTGGAATGGGGATTACTCAGACTTGTCCCCTACTCTGAATCTGGATCAAGAGACCAGAAATTCTCTTCTATGGTGGCTTTCTCGGCCACATCTGTCCAGGGGGATGCCATTCAGCAGGCCGGACTGGACAATTGTAACAACAGACGCCAGCCTACTAGGTTGGGGCGCTGTCTGGAATTCTCTGAAGGCTCAGGGACAATGGAATCAGGAGGAGAGTCTCCTACCAATAAACATTCTGGAATTGAGAGCAGTTCTCAATGCCCTTCTGGCTTGGCCCCAGTTAACAACTCGGGGGTTCATCAGGTTTCAGTCGGACAACATCACGACTGTAGCTTACATCAACCATCAGGGAGGGACAAGAAGCTCCCTAGCAATGATGGAAGTATCAAAGATAATTCGCTGGGCAGAGTCTCACTCTTGCCACCTGTCAGCAATCCACATCCCGGGAGTGGAGAACTGGGAGGCGGATTTCTTAAGTCGTCAGACTTTTCATCCGGGGGAGTGGGAACTTCATCCGGAGGTCTTTGCCCAAATACTTCGACGTTGGGGCAAACCAGAGATAGATCTCATGGTGTCTCGACAGAACGCCAAGCTTCCTCGTTACGGGTCCAGATCCAGGGATCCGGGAGCGGTTCTGATAGATGCTTTGACAGCACCTTGGACCTTCGGGATGGCTTATGTGTTTCCACCCTTCCCGATGCTTCCTCGATTGATTGCCAGAATCAAACAGGAGAGAGCATCAGTGATTCTAATAACGCCTGCATGGCCACGCAGGACTTGGTATGCAGATCTAGTGGACATGTCATCCTGTCCACCTTGGTCGCTACCTCTGAAACAGGACCTTCTGATCCAGGGTCCCTTCAAACATCAAAATCTAATTTCTCTGAAGCTGACTGCTTGGAAATTGAACGCTTGATTTTATCCAAACGTGGTTTTTCTGAGTCAGTTATTGATACCTTAATACAGGCTAGGAAGCCTGTTGCCAGAAAGATTTACCATAAGATATGGCGCAAATACTTATATTGGTGTGAATCCAAGAGTTACTCATGGAGTAAGGTTAGGATTCCGAGGATATTGTCTTTTCTACAAGAAGGTTTAGAAAAGGGTTTATCCGCTAGTTCCTTAAAGGGACAGATTTCAGCTCTGTCCATTCTTTTACACAAACGTCTGTCAGAAGTTCCGGACGTTCAAGCTTTTTGTCAGGCTTTAGCTAGGATCAAGCCTGTGTTTAAAACTGTTGCTCCACCATGGAGTTTGAACTTAGTTCTTAATGTTTTACAGGGGGTTCCGTTTGAACCCCTTCATTCCATTGATATCAAGTTGTTATCTTGGAAAGTTCTGTTTTTAATGGCGATTTCCTCGGCTCGAAGAGTCTCTGAGTTATCTGCCTTACATTGTGATTCTCCTTATCTGATTTTTCATTCAGACAAGGTAGTTCTGCGTACTAAACCTGGGTTCCTACCTAAGGTGGTCACTAACAGGAATATCAATCAAGAGATTGTGGTTACATCTTTGTGTCCTAATCCTTCTTCGAAAAAGGAACGTCTGCTACACAATCTAGATGTAGTCCGTGCCCTGAAATTTTATCTACAGGCAACTAAGGATTTTCGACAAACGTCTTCCCTGTTTGTCGTTTATTCTGGTCAGAGGAGAGGTCAAAAAGCTTCGGCTACCTCTCTCTCCTTTTGGCTTCGTAGCATAATACGGTTAGCCTATGAGACTGCTGGACAGCAGCCTCCTGAAAGAATTACAGCACATTCTACTAGAGCTGTGGCTTCCACTTGGGCCTTTAAGAATGAGGCTTCTGTTGAACAGATTTGCAAGGCTGCAACTTGGTCTTCTCTTCATACTTTTTCCAAATTTTACAAATTTGACACTTTTGCTTCTTTGGAGGCTGTTTTTGGGAGAAAGGTTCTTCAGGCAGTGGTTCCTTCCGTATAAAGAGCCTGCCTGTCCCTCCCGTCATCCGTGTACTTTAGCTTTGGTATTGGTATCCCATAAGTAATGGATGATCCGTGGACTGGATACACTTAACAAGAGAAAACATAATTTATGCTTACCTGATAAATTTATTTCTCTTGTAGTGTATCCAGTCCACGGCCCGCCCTGTCACTTTAAGGCAGGTAATTTTTCCATTAAACTACAGTCACCACTGTACCCTATGGTTTTCCTTTCTCTGCATGTTTTCGGTCGAATGACTGGTAATGGCAGTTAGGGGAGGAGCTATATAGCAGCTCTGCTGGGTGAATCCTCTTGCACTTCCTGTTGGGGAGGAGTTAATATCCCATAAGTAATGGATGATCCGTGGACTGGATACACTACAAGAGAAATAAATTTATCAGGTAAGCATAAATTATGTTTTTTAAAGGTAATAGTCCTGTTTTACTTATAACAAGCTTAATTTTATTGTAGAATTTTAAACATGTATTTTATTCTGCAAGCAAATAAATATTAATTAATTTTATAATTAAACAATTATTGAACAATCATTTTATCTTTAGGAATTCTTTGGTGCAGATATTTTAGTATTTTAGTATTATCCACACTGGTATGGTTTGAGATTAATTTTCATTTAATATATTTTATAAATAAACTCTTCTATAATTATTTTATAGATGTTTAAGCACATATTTAATGTGCTGTAGCTATATCTACATACACACACATAAACACAGCATTTTTAAACATTTTAATATTCATTAGTGGTTAAAATATATTATGTAAGAACAAACCTACTGCTATGAAGGCTCAATTCTGAATAATGCATAATAACTCTTGCTATTAAAATCTTACAGTAATAGAAAGACTTTAAATTCTCATATAGCTGTGAAATTGCAGGTGAGCCAATTTCATGATAATCCACATATTACCAAATTTCCTGACTGACCCAGCGTTATTGTCGACAGATAAGACCAGGTTTACAGGAAATATCTAACAAATTATTTGCAACTACATAAGGCCTATCACAATTATCTCACCTGATGGATGTAATACATAATTACAATATCATCAGTACTGTTTTACAGGTTCACCTGTTGATTTAAGTTTAACCCCTTAAGGACCACAGGCTATTTTTACAATTCTGCGGTGTTTGTGTTTATCTGTAATTTTCCTCTTACTCATTTACTGTACCCACACATATTATATACCGTTTTTCTCGCCATTAAATGGACTTTCTAAAGATACCATTATTTCTCTTGTTAGGTGTATCCAGTCCACGGATCATCCATTACTTGTGGGATATTCTCCTTCCCAACAGGATGTTGCAAGAGGATCACCCACAGCAGAGCTGCTATATAGCTCCTCCCCTAACTGCCATACCCAGTCATTCTCTTGCAAGCTCTCAACATAGCTGGAGGTAGTAAGAGGAAAGTGGTAAAATATAGTTAGTTTTTTCTTCAATCAAAAGTTTATTGTTTTTAAATGGTACCGAAGTTGTACTATTTTATCTCAGGCAGCATTTAGAAGAAGAATCTGCCTGCGTTTTTCTATGATCTTAGCAAAAGTAACTAAGATCCACTGCTGTTCTCACATATGTCTGAGGAGTGAGGTAACTTCAGAGGGAGAATGGCGTGCAGGGTATCCTGCAATAAGGTATGTGCAGTTAAGTTTTTCTAGGGATGGAATTTGCTAGAAAATGCTGCTGATACCGGATTAATGTAAGTTAAAGCCTAAATACAGTGATTTAATAGCGACTAGTACAGGGAGTGCAGAATTATTAGACAAGTTGTATTTTTGAGAATTAATTTTATTATTGAACAACAACCATGTTCTCAATGAACCCAAAAAACTCATTAATATCAAAGCTGAATAGTTTTGGAAGTAGTTTTTAGTTTGTTTTTAGTTATAGCTATTTTAGGGGGATATCTGTGTGTGCAGGTGACTATTACTGTGCATAATTATTAGGCAACTTAACAAAAAACAAATATATACCCATTTCAATTATTTATTTTTACCAGTGAAACCAATATAACATCTCAACATTCACAAATATACATTTCTGACATTCAAAAACAAAACAAAAACAAATCAGTGACCAATATAGCCACCTTTCTTTGCAAGGACACCTAAAAGCCTGCCATCCATGGATTCTGTCAGTGTTTTGATCTGTTCACCATCAACATTGCGTGCAGCAGCAACCACAGCCTCCCAGACACTGTTCAGAGAGGTGTACTGTTTTCCCTCCTTGTAAATCTCACATTTGATGATGGACCACAGGTTCTCAATGGGCTTCAGATCAGGTGAACAAGGAGGCCATGTCATTAGATTTTCTTCTTTTATACCCTTTCTTGCCAGCCACGCTGTGGAGTACTTGGACGCGTGTGATGGAGCATTGTCCTGCATGAAAATCATGTTTTTCTTGAAGGATGCAGACTTCTTCCTGTACCACTGCTTGAAGAAGGTGTCTTCCAGAAACTGGCAGTAGGACTGGGAGTTGAGCTTGACTCCATCCTCAACCTGAAAAGGCCCCACAAGCTCATCTTTGATGATACCAGCCCAAACCAGTACTCCACCTCCACCTTGCTGGCGTCTGAGTCGGACTGGAGCTCTCTGCCCTTTACCAATCCAGCCACGGGCCCATCCATCTGGCCCATCAAGACTCACTCTCATTTCATCAGTCCATAAAACCTTAGAAAAATCAGTCTTGAGATATTTCTTGTCCCAGTCTTGACGTTTCAGCTTGTGTGTCTTGTTCAGTGGTGGTCGTCTTTCAGCCTTTCTTACCTTGGCCATGTCTCTGAGTATTGCACACCTTGTGCTTTTGGGCACTCCAGTGATGTTGCAGGCTTTCGAGCCTATGCAGTTTGGAGTAAGACAACATGCATAAAGAGGATGATGTGGTCAAAATACTAATTTGCCTAATAATTCTGCACTCCCTGTATCAGGCTTGCTATCAGAGGTATATACTCTGATTAATGTGCAATATAAAACGTTTGCTGGCATGTTTAATCGTTTTTATATATGCATTGGTGATAAAACTTATTGGGGCCTAGTTTTTTCCACATGGCTGGCTTTATTTTTGCATAGAAACAGTTTCCTGAGGCTTTCCACTGTTATAGTATAAAAGTTACAGTTGGTGCAGTTAAAATTACAAACTGTGACATTCAGCTTCCCTCAGCAGTCCCCTGCATGTTATAGGACATCTCTGAAGGGCTCAAAAGGCTTCAAAAGTAGGAGCTGTGGCAGTTGTTATGACTGTTTAAAAAACATATTTTTCGTTTTGTTAATCTGTTTTTTGAATTAAGGGGTTAATCATCCATTTGCAAGTGGGTGCAATGCTCTGCTAACTTGTTACATACACTGTAAAAATTTCGTTAGTTTAACTGCCTTTTTTCACTGTTATTTCAAATTTTGGCAAAATTTGTTTCTCTTAAAGGCACAGTAACGTTTTTTTATATTGCTTGTTAACTTGATTTAAAGTGTTTTCCAAGCTTGCTAGTCTCATTGCTAGTCTGTATAAACATGTCTGACATAGAGGAAACTTCTTGTTCATTATGTTTAAAAGCCATGGTGGAACCCCATAGGAGAATGTGTACTAAATGTATTGATTTCACTTTAAACAATAAAGATCAGCTGTTATCTTTAAAAAAATTATCACCAGAGGATTCTGACGAGGGGGAAGTTATGCCGACTAACTCTCCCCACGTGTCGGACCCTTTGACTCCCGCTCAAGGGACTCACGCTAAAATGGCGCCAAGTACATCAAAGACGCCCATAGCGATTACTTTGCAGGACATGGCGGCAATCATGGATAATACCCTGTCAGCGGTATTAGCCAGACTGCCTGAATTCAGAGGAAAGCGTGATAGCTCTGGGGTTAGACGTAATACAGAGCGCGCAGATGTTTTAAGGCCCATGTCTGATACTGCGTCACAATATGCAGAAGCTGAGGAAGAGCTTCAGTCTGTGGGTGACGTCTCTGACTCGGGGAAACCTGATTCAGATATGTCAACTTTTAAATTTAAGCTTGAGAACCTCCGAGTGTTGCTTGGAGAGGTTTTAGCTGCTCTGAATGACTGACACAATTGCAGTGCCAGAGAAATTGTGTAGACTTGATAAATACTACGCGGTGCCGGTGTGTACTGACGTTTTTTCCAATACCTAAAAGGTTTACAGAAATTATTACTAAGGAGTGGGACAGACCCGGTGTGCCGTTTCCCCCCCTCCTATTTTTAGAAAAATGTTTCCAATAGACGCCACCACACGGGACTTATGGCAGACGGTCCCTAAGGTGGAGGGAGCAGTTTCTACTTTAGCAAAGCGTACCACTATCACTGTCGAGGACAGTTGTGCTTTTTCAGATCCAATGGATTAAAAAATTAGGTTTCCTTAAGAAAATGTTTATTCAACAAGGTTTTATCCGGCAGCCCCTTGCATGCATTGCTCCTGTCACTGCTGCTGCAGCATTCTGGTTTGAGTCTCTGGAAGAGGCCTTTCAGACAGCTACTCCATTGACTGAAATAATTGACAAGCTTAGAACACTTAAGCTAGCTAATTCTTTCCTTTCTGATGCCATTGTTCATTTGACTAAACTAACGGCTAAGAATTCTGGATTTGCCATCCAGGCGCGTAGGGCGATATGGCTTAAATCTTGGTCAGCTGACGTGACTTCAAAGTCTAAATTACTTAACATTCCCTTCAAGGGGCAGACCCTATTCGGGCCTGGTTTGAAGGAAATTATTGCTGACATTACTGGAGGTAAGGGTCATACCCTTCCTCAGGACAGGGCCAAATCAAGGGCCAAACAGTCTAATTTTCGTGCCTTTCGAAACTTCAAGGCAGGTGCAGCATCAACTTCCTCTGCTACAAAACAAGAGGGAACTTTTGCGCAATCCAAGCCGGCCTGGAAATCTAACCAGGCCTGGAGCAAAGGCAAGCAGGCCAGAAAGCCTGCTGCTGCCTCTAAGACAGCATGAAGGAACGGTCCGCTATCCGGCACCGGATCTAGTAGGGGGCAGACTTTCTCTCTTCGCCCAGGCGTGGGCAAGAGATGTTCAGGATCCCCGGGCATTGGAGATAATATCTCAGGGATATCTTCTGGACTTCAAAGCTTCCCCCCCACAAGGGAGATTTCACCTTTCGAGATTATCTGTAAACCAGATAAAGAAAGAGGCATTCTTACGCTGTGTGCAAGACCTCCTAATAATGGGAGTGATCCATCCAGTTCCACAGATGGAACAAGGACAGGGATTTTATTCAAATCTGTTTGTGGTTCCCAAAAAAGAGGGAACCTTCATACCAATTTTGGATCTAAAGATCTTAAACAAATTCCTCAGAGTTCCATCGTTCAAAATGGAAACTATTCGGACAATCCTACCTATGATCCAGGAGGGTCAGTACATGACCACAGTGGATTTGAAGGATGCTTACCTTCACATACCGATTCACAAAGATCATCATCGGTTCCTAAGGTTTGCCTTTCTAGACAGGCATTGCCAGTTTGTGGCTCTTCCCTTCGGGTTAGCTACAGCTCCAAGAATCTTTACAAAGGTTCTGGGGTCTCATCTGGCGGTCCTAAGACCACGGGGCATAGCAGTGGCCCCTTATCTAGACGACATCATGATACAGGCGTCAAACTTCCAAATTGCCAAATCTCATACGGACATAGTGTTGGCATTTCTGAGGTCGCATGGGTGGAAAGTGAACGAGGGAAAGAGTTCTCTATCACCCCTCACAAGGGTTTCCTTCCTAGGAACTCTGATTTACCTGACGGAGTCCAGGTTATCAAAGCTTCTAAATTCCTGCCGTGTTCTTCACTACATTCCGCGCCCTTCGGTGGCTCAGTGCATGGAAGTGATCGGCTTAATGGTAGCGGCGATGGACATAGTGCCATTTGCGCGCCTACATCTCAGACCGCTGCAATTATGCATGCTCAGTCAGTGGAATGGGGATTACACAGATTTGTCCCCTCTGCTAAATCTGGTTCAAGAGACCAGAGATTCTCTTCTCTGGTGGCTATCTCGGGTCCATCTGTATAAAGGTATGACCTTTCGCAGGCCAGATTGGACAATTGTAACAACAGATGCCAGCCTTCTAGGTTGGGGTGCAGTCTGGAATTCCCTGAAGGCTCAGGGATCGTGGACTCAGGAGGAGAAACTCCTCCCAATAAATATTCTGGAGTTAAGAGCAATATTCAATGCTCTTCTGGCTTGGCCTCAGTTAGCAACCCTGAGGTTCATCAGATTTCAGTCGGACAACATCACGACTGTGGCTTACATCAACCATCAAGGGGGGGACCAGGAGCTCCCTAGTGATGTTAGAAGTCTCCAAGATAATTAGCTGGGCAGAGACTCACTCTTGCCATCTATCAGCGATCCATATCCCAGGTGTAGAGAACTGGGAGGCGGATTTTCTAAGTCGTCAGACTTTTCATCCGGGGGAGTGGGAACTCCATCCGGAGGTGTTTGCTCAATTGGTTCATCATTGGGGCACACCAGAATTGGATCTCATGGCGTCTCGCCAGAACGCCAAGCTTCCTTGTTACGGATCCAGGTCCAGGGACCCAGAAGCGACGCTGATAGATGCTCTAGCAGCACCGTGGTTCTTCAACCTGGCTTATGTGTTTCCACCGTTTCCTCTGCTCCCTTGACTGATTGCCAAAATCAAACAGGAGAGAGCATCGGTGATCTTGATCGCGCCTGCGTGGCCACGCAGGACCTGGTATGCAGACCTGGTGGACATGTCATCCTTTCCACCTTGGCCTCTGCGACAAGACCTTCTACTACAAGGTCCTTTCAATCATCCAAATCTAATTTCTCTGAGACTGACTGCCTGGAGATTGAACGCTTGATTTTATCAAGGCGTGGCTTCTCCGAGTCAGTCATTGATTCCTTAATACAGGCACAAAAGCCTGTAACCAGGAAAATCTACCATAAGATATGGCGCAAATATCTTCATTGGTGTGAATCCAAGAATTACTCATGGAGTAAGGTTAGGATTCCTAGGATATTGTCCTTTCTCCAAGAGGGTTTGGATAAAGGATTATCAGATAGTTCTATAAAGGGACAGATTTCTGCTCTGTCTATCCTTTTGCACAAGCGTCTGTCAGAGGTTCCAGACGTCCAGGCATTTTGTCAGGCTTTGGTTAGAATTAAGCCTGTGTTTAAACCTGTTGCTCCTCCATGGAGCTTAAACTTGGTTCTTAAGGTTCTTCAAGGAGTTCCGTTTGAACCCCTTCATTCCATTGATATCAAACTTTTATCTTGGAAAGTTCTGTTTTTGATGGCTATTTCCTCGGCTCGTAGAGTCTCTGAGTTATCAGCTTTACAATGTGATTCTCCTTATCTGATTTTCCATACAGATAAAGTAGTTCTGCGTACAAAACTTGGGTTTTTACCTAAGGTAGTTTCCAACAAGAATATCAATCAAGAGATTGTTGTTCCATCATTGTGTCCTAATCCTTCTTCAAAGAAGGAATGTCTTTTACATAATTTGGACGTAGTCCGTGCTTTAAAGTTTTACTTACAAGCGACTAAAGATTTTCGTCAAACATCTTCCCTGTTTGTTGTTTACTCTGGACAGAGGAGAGGTCAAAAGGCTTCGGCAACCTCTCTTTCTTTTTGGCTTCGGAGCGTAATACGCTTAGCCTATGAGACTGCTGGACAGCAGCCCCCTGAAAGGATTACAGCTCATTCTACTAGAGCTGTGGCTTCCACCTGGGCCTTTAAAAATGAGGCTTCTGTTGAACAGATTTGCAAAGCGGCGACTTGGTCTTCGCTTCATACCTTTTCAAAATTTTACACATTTGATACCTTTGCTTCTTCGGAGGCTATTTTTGGGAGAAAGGTTCTACAGGCAGTGGTCCCTTCCGTTTAAGTACCTGCCTTGTCCCTCCCTTCATCCGTGTACTTTAGCTTTGGTATTGGTATCCCACAAGTAATGAATGATCCGTGGACTGGATACACCTAACAAGAGAAAACATAATTTATGCTTACCTGATAAATTTATTTCTCTTGTAGTGTATCCAGTCCACGGCCCGCCCTGTCCTTTTAAGGCAGGTCTAAATTTTAAACTACAGTCACCACTGCACCCTATGGTTTCTCCTTTCTCGGCTAGTTTCGGTCGAATGACTGGATATAACAGTTAGGGGAGGAGCAATATAGCAGCTCTGCTGTGGGTGATCCTCTTGCAACTTCCTGTTGGGAAGGAGAATATCCCACAAGTAATGGATGATCCGTGGACTGGATACACCACAAGATAAATAAATTTATCAGGTAAGCATAAATTATGTTTTTCATTTTTTTTTATAAAATATGATGAAAAAAATGGGGAAAAAAACACTTTTTCTAAATTTGACCCCCAAAATCTGCTACACATCTACAGCCACCAAAAACAACCATACTAAATAGTTTCTAAATTTTGTCCTGAGTTTAGAAATACCCAATGTTTACATGTTCTTTGCTTTTTTTGCAAGTTATATGGCAATAAATACAAGTAGCACTTTGCTATTTCCAAACCACTTTTTTTCAAAATTAGCGATAGTTACATTGGATCACTGATATCTGTCAGGAATCCCTGAATATCCCTTGACATGTATATATATTTTTTTAGAAGACAACCCAAAGTATTGATCTAGGCCTATTTCAGTATATTTCATGCCACCATTTCACCGCCAAATGCGATCAAATAAAAAAAATCGTTCACTTTTCACAAACTTTTTCACAAACTTTAGGTTCCTCACTGAAATTATTTACAAACAGCTTGTGCAATTATGGCACAAATGGTTGCAAATGCTTCTCTGGGATCCCCTTTGTTCAGAAATCGCAGACTTATATGGCTTTGGGTAATTAGAAGGCTGCTAAATACCACTGCGCACCACACATGTATTATGCCCAGCAGTGAAGGGATTAATTAGGGAGCTTGAAGGGTTAACTTTAGCTTTAGTGTAGTGTAGTAGACAACCCAAAGTATTGATCTAGGCCCATTTTGGTATATTTCATGCCACTATTTCACCGCCAAATGCGATCAAATAAAAAAAATCGTTCACTTTTTCACAAACTTTAGGTTTCTCACTGAAATTATTTATAAACAGCTTGTGCAATTATGGCACAAATGGTTGTAAATGCTTCTCTGGGATCCCCTTTGTTCAAAAATAGCAGACATATCTGGCTTTGGCGTTGCTTCTTGGCAATTAGAAGGCTGCTAAATGCTGCTGCGCACCACACTTGTATTATGCCCAGCAGTGAAGGGGTTAATTAAGTAGCTTGTAGGGAGCTTGCAGGGTTAATTTTAGCTTTAGTGTAGAAATCAGCCTCTCACCTGACACATCCCACCCCCTGATCCCTCCCAAACAGCTCTCTTTCCTCCCCCAACCCACAATTGTCCCCGCCATCTTAAGTACTGGCAGAAAGTCTGCCAGTACTAAAATAAACCATATTCTGCTGTGTAGGAACCCCCCTTAGCCCCAACCTCCCTGATCCCCCCCCCCCCAAACAGCTCTCTAACCCTCCTCTTCTACCTTATTGTGTGCAATCTTGCCATAAAATATGTTGTTTTTTTAAATTTGTAAATAGTTTTCTGTAGTGTAGGTGCCCCCCTCAATAACCAACCCCCACCCCCTCCCAGATACCTTAGATAAAAATTCCCCCTCCTCTCTCCCACCTTATCCTATGCAAAATTAATTTGTGCCATAGTGTAGTGTTCTTACCTGCTCCCGCCCCCTGCTCGCAGCCGACCCCTGTGTACGCGTGCCCGATGTCCCCGCACGTGATCCCGCCCCCTCCAATGCATTTCCCTCATCGATGGCTGCCCACCCGCCTCCCTGCAATGGCTCCCACCCACCAACAATCGTGGCCATCGATGTCTGATGCAGAGAGGGCCACAGAGTGTCTCTCCGCATCGGATGGCTAAAATTTTTTATTGCAGGATGCCTCAATATTGAGGCATCACTGCAATAACATGAAAGCGTCTGGAAGCAATCAGGATCGCTTCCACCGCTTGAAAACACTAACGACGTACAGGGTATGTCTTTGGTCGTTAACAACCATTTTTTGTAGGACATACCCTGTACATCGTTGGTCGTTAAGGAGTTAAAGGGACACTGAACCGAAATTTTTTCTTTTGTGATTCAGATAGGGCATGCAATTTTAAGCAACTTTCTAATTTACTCCTATTAGCAAATGTTCTTCATTCTCTTGGTATCTTTATTTAAAAAGCAAGAATGTAAGTTTAGATGCTGGCCAATTTTTGGTGAACAACCTGGGTTGTTCTTGCTGATTTGTGGATAAATTCATCCACCAATAAACAAGTGCTGTCCAGGGTTTTGGACTTTCTTTTTCAAATAAAGATAGCAAGAGAACAAAGAAAAATTGATAATAGCAGTTAATTAGAAAGTTGATTAAAATTGCATGTTCTATCTGAATCACGAAAGAAAATTTTTTGGGTTCAGTATCCCTTTAAGTGTTGCTTTTTAATTAGACCATAGGACATTTTCTATCTACTTGTAAAGAAAACAGGGGACAGGATAACTAATTAGAATTTCTTTTGCTTTCAAATAAGTAATTTTCATTATTCTATATGTTATTGGACCTTTTCCCCTTTGTACAATGTAGCATGTTAGTTGCAATAAAGGTAAACTTGCATTATTCCTAAAATGTTGCTAATTATAGCTAGCTCCCAGACCACAATATTAATTGTATATTGTAAGACAACAACCTCTACATAATGAATTTCTCTGCCATTATGCACTTAAAGGGTCATGCCACCCACATGTTTTCTTTTATGATTTAGAAAGAGAATGCAATGTTAAACCTCTTTCTAATTTACTTATATTATCTAATTTGTTTTATTCTCTTGATATTCTTTGATGAAAAGCATATCTAGATATGCTCACTAGCTGCTGATTGGTTGCTGCACATAGAAGCATCATGTGATTGGCTCACCATGTGCATTGCTTTTTCTTCAAATAAGGATATTTTAAAAATGAAGCAAAATAAATTATGGAAGTAAATTGTAATGTTGTTTAAATTTTTATTCTCTATCTGAATCATGAAAGAAAGATTTTGGGTTTATGGCCCTTTAAAACAATTCATTCAGCTTTTGATAATTATGCATATCTTGGTTAGCTGTGATATCTTAGTACCTGAAGTCAGACCTCTGGTTAATATTAAAATGTTCCCCAATTGCACCCAAACATAACATGTGAGTTTTTAGGGGTTAAAGTTGGCGGGTGTGGGGTGTGAAAAAAAATGGCACTGAAAAGTGCCTTTACATAGCAGTCTATTGGGACTGTGTGTTCTCAGTAAATATATATGTATATAAATATATACATATATATTTATGTGTTAATATGTGTATATACACATATTAACACATATATATGTATATATTAATATATATTTCTCTTGTTAAGTGTATCCAGTCCACGGATCATCCATTACTTGTGGGATATTCTCCTTCCCAACAGGAAGTTGCAAGAGGATCACCCACAGCAGAGCTGCTATATAGCTCCTCCCCTAACTGCCATATCCAGTCATTCTCTTGCAAGTCTCAACAAAGATGGACGTAGTAAGAGGAGAGTGGTGTATTATAGTTAGTTTCTTAACTTCAATCAAAAGTTTGTTATTTTTAAATGGTACCGGAGTGTACTGTTTTATCAAAGGCAGCATTAGAAGAAGAATCTGCCTGTGATTTCTATGATCTTAGCAGAAGTAACTAAGATCCATTGCCGTTCTCACATATTCTGAGGAGTGAGGTAACTTCAGAGGGGGAATGGCGTGCAGGTTTTCCTGCAATAAGGTATGTGCAGTTAACATATTTCTAGGGATGGAACTTGCTAGAAAAATGTTGCTGATACCGGATTAATGTAAGTTAAGCCTAAATGCAGTGATTTAATAGCGACTGGTATCAGGCTTATTAAAAGAGATACATACTCTTATAAAAGTGTAATATAAAACGTTTGCTGGCATGTTTAATCGTTTTTATATATGCTTTGGTGATGAAACTTATTGGGGCCTAGTTTTTTCCACATGGCTGGCTTTATTTTTGCCTGAATTGAGAGGCAAGCGCGATAGCTCTGGGGTTAGACGAGATACAGAGCGCGTAGATGCTGTAAGAGCCAAGTCTGATACTGCGTCACAATATGCAGAACCTGAGGACAGAGAGCTTCAGTCTGTGGGTGACGTCTCTGAATCGGGGAGACCTGATTCAGAGATTTCTAATTTTAAATTTAAGCTTGAGAACCTCCGTGTGTTACTTGGGGAGGTATTAGCTGCTCTGAATGACTGTGACACAATTGCAGTGCCAGAGAAATTGTGTAGGCTGGATAAATACTATGCAGTGCCGGTGAGTACTGATGTTTTTCCAATACCTAAAAGGCTTACAGAAATTATTAGTAAGGAGTGGGATAGACCCGGTGTGCCCTTTTCCCCACCTCCTATATTTAGAAAAATGTTTCCAATAGATGCCACTACACGGGACTTATGGCAGACAGTCCCTAAGGTGGAGGGAGCAGTTTCTACTTTAGCAAAGCGTACCACTATCCCGGTTGAGGACAGTTGTGCTTTTTCAGATCCAATGGATAAAAAAATTAGAGGGTTACCTTAAGAAAATGTTTATTCAACAAGGTTTTTATTTTACAGCCCCTTGCATGCATTGCGCCTGTCACTGCTGCGGCGGCGTTCTGGTTTGAGGCCCTGGAAGAGGCCATCCATACAGCTCCATTGACTGAAATTATTGACAAGCTTAGAACACTTAAGCTAGCTAACTCATTTGTTTCTGATGCCATTGTTCATTTGACTAAACTAACGGCTAAGAATTCCGGATTCGCCATCCAGGCGCGTAGGGCGCTATGGCTTAATTCCTGTTCAGCTGATGTGACTTCAAAGTCTAAATTACTTAACATTCCTTTCAAGGGGCAGACCTTATTCGGGCCTGGTTTGAAAGAAATTATTGCTGACATTACTGGAGGTAAGGGTCATACCCTTCCTCAGGACAGGGCCAAATCAAGGGCCAAACAGTCTAATTTTCGTGCCTTTCGAAATTTCAAGGCAGGTGCAGGATCAGCTCCCTCTACTTCAAAACAAGAGAGAACTTTTCCTCAATCTAAGCAGGCCTGGAAACCTACCCAGTCCTGGAACAAGGGCAAGCAGGCCGAAAGCCTGCTGCTGCCTCCAAGACAGCATGAAGGAGCGGCCCCCTATCCAACAACGGATCTAGTAGGGGGCAGACTCTCTCTCTTCGCCCAGGCGTGGGCAAGAGATGTTCAGGATCCCTGGGCGTTGGAGATCATATCTCAGGGATATCTTCTGGACTTCAAAGCCTCTCCCCCACAAGGGAGATTTCACCTTTCAAGATTATCTGCAAACCAGATAAAGAAAGAGGCATTCCTAAGCTGCATGCAAGACCTCCTTGTAATGAGAGTGATCCATCCAGTTCCACGGACGGAACAAGGACAGGGGTTTTATTCAAATCTGTTTGTGGTTCCCAAAAAAGAGGGAACCTTCAGACCAATTTTGGATCTAAAGATCCTAAACAAATTCCTCAGAGTTCCATCATTCAAGATGGAAACTATTCGAACCATTTTACCCATGATCCAAGAGGGTCAGTACATGACCACAGTGGACTTAAAGGATGCCTACCTTCACATTCCGATCCACAAGAATCATCATCGGTTCCTGAGGTTTGCCTTTCTAGACAGGCATTACCAGTTTGTAGCTCTTCCATTCGGGTTGGCTACAGCCCCAAGAATTTTTACAAAGGTTCTGGGCTCACTTCTGGCGGTTCTAAGACCGCGAGGCATAGCGGTGGCTCCTTACCTAGACGACATCCTGATACAGGCGTCAAGCTTTCAAATTGCCAAGTCTCATGCAGAGATAGTTCTGGCATTTCTGAGGTCGCATGGGTGGAAAGTGAACGAAGAAAAGAGTTCTCTATCTCCTCTCACAAGGGTTTCCTTCCTAGGGACTCTGATAGATTCTATAGAAATGAAAATTTACCTGACTGAGTCCAGGTTATCAAAACTTCTAAATGCTTGCCGTGTTCTTCACTCCATTCCGCGCCCCACGGTGGCTCAGTGCATGGAAGTAATCGGCTTAATGGTAGCGGCGATGGACATAGTGCCATTTGCGCGCGTGCATCTCAGACCGCTGCAATTATGCATGCTCAGTCAGTGGAATGGGGATTACACAGATTTGTCCCCTCTACTAAATCTGGATCAGGAAACCAGAGATACTCTTCTCTGGTGGTTATTTCGGGTCCATTTGTCCAAAGGTATGACCTTTCGCAGGCCAGATTGGACCATTGTAACAACAGACGCCAGCCTTCTAGGTTGGGGTGCAGTCTGGAACTCCCTGAAGGCTCAGGGTTCATGGACTCAGGAGGAGAAACTCCTCCCAATAAATATTCTGGAGTTAAGAGCAATATTCAATGCTCTTCTAGCTTGGCCTCAGTTAGCAACACTGAGGTTCATCAGATTTCAGTCGGATAACATCACGACTGTGGCTTACATCAACCATCAAGGGGGGACCAGGAGTTCCCTAGCAATGTCAGAAGTCTCCAAGATAATTCGCTGGGCAGAGACTCACTCTTGCCACCTATCAGCGATTCATATCCCAGGGGTAGAGAACTGGGAGGCGGATTTTCTAAGTCGTCAGACTTTTCATCCGGGGGAGTGGGAACTCCATCCGGAGGTGTTTGCTCAATTGGTTCTCCGTTGGGGCAAACCAGAACTGGATCTCATGGCGTCTCGCCAGAACGCCAAGCTTCCTTGTTATGGATCCAGGTCCAGGGACCCAGAAGTGGCACTGATAGATGCTCTAGCAGCGCCTTGGTTCTTCAACCTGGCCTATGTGTTTCCACCGTTTCCTCTGCTCCCTCGTCTGATTGCCAAAATCAAACAGGAGAGAGCATCGGTGATATTGATAGCGCCTGCGTGGCCACGCAGGACCTGGTATGCAGACCTAGTGGACATGTCATCCTTTCCACCATGGACTCTGCCTCTGAGACAAGACCTTCTAATACAAGGTCCTTTCAATCATCCGAATCTACTTTCTCTGAGACTGACTGCATGGATATTGAACGCTTGATCCTATCAAAGCGTGGCTTCTCCGAGTCAGTAATTGATACCTTAATACAGGCACGAAAGCCTGTCACCAGCAAAATGTACCACAAGATTTGGCGTAAATATCTTCATTGGTGTGAATCCAAGAATTACTCATTGAGTAGGGTTAGGATTCCTAGGATATTGTCGTTCCTCCAAGAGGGTTTGGACAAAGGACTATCAGCTAGTTCTTTAAAGGGACAGATTTCTGCTCTGTCTATTCTTTTACACAAGCGTCTGGCAGAAGTTCCAGACGTTCAGGCATTTTGTCAGGCTTTAGTTAGAATTAAGCCTGTGTTTAAACCTGTTGCTCCCCCATGGAGATTAAACTTGGTTCTTAAAGTTCTTCAAGGGGTTCCGTTTGAACCCCTTCATTCTATTGATATCAAACTTCTATCATGGAAAGTTCTTTTTCTGATGGCTATTTCCTCGGCTCGAAGAGTCTCTGAGTTATCTGCCTTACATTGTGATTCTCCTTATCTGATCTTTCATTCAGATAAAGTAGTTCTGCGTACAAAACCTGGGTTTTTACCTAAGGTGGTTTCAATTAAGAGATTGTTGTTCCATCATTATGCCCTAATCCTTCTTCAAAGAAGGAACGTCTTTTGCATAATCTAGACGTAGTCCGTGCATTGAAGTTTTACTTGCAGGCTACTAAAGATTTTCGCCAAACATCTCACCTGTTTGTTATTTACTCTGGACAGAGGAGAGGTCAAAAGGCCTCGGCAACCTCTCTTTCTTTTTGGCTTCGGAGTATAATCCATTTAGCATATGAGACTGCTGGACAGCAGCCCCCTGAAAGAATTACAGCTCATTCTACTAGAGCTGTGGCTTCCACCTGGGCCTTTAAAAATGAGGCCTCTGTTGAACAGATTTGCAAGGCTGCGAGACTTGGTCTTCGCTTCATACCTTTTCAAAATTTTACAAATTTGATACTTTTGCTTCTTCTGAGGCTGTTTTTGGGAGAAAGGTTCTACAGGCAGTGGTTCCTTCCGTTTAAGTTCCTGCCTTGTCCCTCCCATCATCCGTGTACTTTAGCTTTGGTATTGGTATCCCACAAGTAATGGATGATCCGTGGACTGGATACACTTAACAAGAGAAAACATAATTTATGCTTACCTGATAAATTTCTCTTGTAGTGTATCCAGTCCACGGCCCGCCCTGTCCTTTTAAGGCAGGTCTAAATTTTAAACTTCAGTCACCACTGCACCCTATGGTTTCTCCTTTCTCGGCTTGTTTCGGTCGAATGACTGGATATGGCAGTTAGGGGAGGAGCTATATAGCAGCTCTGCTGTGGGTGATCCTCTTGCAACTTCCTGTTGGGAAGGAGAATATCCCACAAGTAATGGATGATCCGTGGACTGGATACACTACAAGAGAAATAAATTTATCAGGTAAGCATAAATTATGTTTTATATTTTCTGCCCATCGCTGCAGGACTTACCCCATTCCCTGCACTAGTTCTCATGCCTTGTCTCACAGCATGAGAACGAGGCTCCTATTGGAGCCTATCGAAGTGTGCTTTTGTGAGCTCAATGCTTCTGTGCAATGTGAATGCGACCTAACTTGCAATACCAGTGCATATTTGCAAGCGTTGGTATTGCTAAAAGCAATATTTTGCGCTCAAATTGTAATATATAACGGTACGTACCTTTTCCCCCTTATAATGCCTTAGAGAAAGGTTATTCTGAAATCTAAATTTCAGACACCTACCTCTAATATTATATTAGTAAAAATGGTCTCATATTTTGAAAGATTTTGAGTACAATGTATATAGAAAAGGGCATGAGAGAATAAAGTATAAACATATATATGTTTTATTGTACAAATATGCAGTATAATTTTACAAAAACATAAATTATGCTTATCTGATAATTTAATTTCCATCGTTACGAGGAGAGTCCACGGCTTCATTCATTACTTGTGGGAAATACAGAACCTTGCCACCAGGAGGTGGCAAAGACACCCCAGCCAAAGGCTTAAATACCTCCCCCACTCCCCTCATCCCCCAGTCATTCTGTCTAGGGAACAAGGAACAGTAGGAGAAATATCAGGGTATAAATGGTGCCAGAAGAAAAAAAACTAAAGAAATTAGGTCTGCCAAACGTAGAACTGGGCGGGAACCGTGGATTCTCCTCATAACGATGGAAATGAAATTATCAGGTAAGCATAATTTATATTTCTCTTGTAAGGTGTATCCAGTCCACGGATCATCCATTACTTGTGGGATATTCTCCTTCCCAACAGGAAGCTGCAAGAGGATCACCCAAAGCAGAGCTGTCTATATAGCTCCTCCTCTAACTGCCACTCCCAGTCATTCTCTTGCAGCTCTCGACAAGAAAGGAAGTAGCTAGAGAGATGTGGTGTTTTTATTTAGTTTATCTTCAATCAAAAGTTTGTTATTTTCAAATGGTACCGGAGTGGTACTATTTTAGCCTCAGGCAGAAAGTAGGAGAAGAGTGCCTGTGGTCTTTGATGATCTTAGCAGGTTGTAACTAAGATCCATTGCTGTTCTCACACATAACTGAAGAGAGAGGTAACTTCAGCTGGGGGAATGGCGTGCAGGGTCTCCTGCTATGATGTATGTGCAGTTAAAATTTTTCTAGAGAAATGAATATGCTAGTAAATGCTGTTAATACCGGATTTATTTAAGGTAAGCCTGATTACATTGATTTAATAACGACTAGTATCATGCTTGCTGTAAAAGGTAATATTCTTATTACTTTCTCACACTACTGAAAAATAAAACATTTAAACGTTTTTTTATACATATTGGTGATAAAACTTTATTGGGGCCCAGTTTTTTCCACATGGCTGGCTAGATTTTGCCTAGGGATAGTTTTGTTAGGCCCTCTCACTGTGAATACAGGTTGGGAGGGGCCTATTTTCGCGCCTAAATGCGCATTAGATTTTGCAGCTTGAGACATCCAGTTTCCCTGAAGGAGTCCCCTGAACACTTAGGACCTCTCTAAAGGGTTTTTGTGCCTTTCAAAGTCGTTATATGGGCAGGTAGGGCCACAGCAGAGCTGTGGCAGTTTGTTGTGACTGTTGAAAAACGTTTATATCGTTTTTTTGATCCGGTTTTGAAACTAAGGGGTTAATCATCCATTGGCAAGTGGGTGCAATGCTCTGTTAGTCTATTATACACACTGTAAAAATTTCGTAAGATTTACTGCTTTTTATCACTGTTTTTCAATTTCTGACAAAATTTGTTTCTCTTAAAGGCACAGTACCGTTTTTATTTTTTGCTTGTTTACATTTATCAAAGTGTTTTCCAAGCTTGCTGGTCTCATTGCTAGTCTGTTTAAACATGTCTGACATAGAGGAAACTCCTTGTTCATTATGTTTAGAAGCCATTGTGGAACCCCCTCTTAGAATGTGTAGCAAATGTACTGATTTTACTTTAAGTTATAAAGATCATATTCTGTCTCTAAAAGATTTATCACCAGAGGAAACTGACAAGGGGGAAGTTATGCCGACTAACTCGCCCCACGTGTCAGAACCTTTGACTCCCGCTCAAGGGACTCCCGCTCAAGAGGCGCCAAGTACATCTAGCGCGCCCATGGCGTTTACTTTACAAGACATGGCGGCAGTTATGGATCATACCCTTACAGCGGTATTGTCCAAACTACCAGGGTTACAAGGAAAGCGAGACAGCTCTGGGGATAGAAAAAATACAGAGCACTCTGACGCTTTAGTAGCTATGTCTGATATCCCCTCACAATATGCAGAAGCTGAGGCAGGAGAGCTTCTTTCTGTGGGTGATTTTTCTGACTCAGGGAAGATGCTTCAACCTGATTCTGATATGTCAACATTTAAATTTAAGCTTGAACACCTCCGCGTGTTGCTCAGGGAGGTTTTAGCTACTCTGGATGACTGACACCATTATAGTGCCTGAGAAATTGTGTATATTGGATAAATACTATGCAGTGCCTGTTTACACGGATGTTTTTCCAATACCTAAAAGGTTTTCAGAAATTATTACTAAGGAATGGGATAGACCAGGTGTACCGTTCTCTCCCCCTCCTATTTTTAAGAAAATGTTTCCAATAGATGACGCTACACGGGACTTATGGCAAACGGTCCCTAAGGTGGAGGGAGCAGTTTCTACCCTAGCTAAGCGTACAACTATCCCCGTCGAGGACAGTTGTGCTTTCCTAGATCCAATGGATAAAAAGTTAGAGGGTTACCTTAAGAAAATGTTTATTCAACAAGGTTTTATTCTCCAGCCTCTTGCATGCATTGCCCCGGTCACTGCTGCTGCGGCCTTCTGGTTTGAGTCTCTGGAAGAGGCCTTACAGGTAGAAACTCCATTGGATGATATACTTGACAAGCTTAAAGCGCTTAAGCTAGCCAATTCATTTGTTTCTGACGCCGTTGTTCATTTAACTAAACTAACGGCTAAGAACTCAGGTTTTGCTATTCAGGCGCGTAGGGCGCTATGGCTTAAATCCTGGTCAGCTGACGTTACTTCAAAGTCTAAGCTTCTCAATATTCCCTTCAAGGGGCAGACCCTATTCAGGCCTGGACTGAAGGAGATCATTTCTGATATTACTGGAGGAAAAGGTCATGCCCTTCCTCAGGATAGGTCTAACAAATTAAGAACCAAACAAACTAATTTTCGTGCCTTTCGAAACTTTAAGATGAGCGCGACATCATCTTCCTCTAATACAAAACAAGAGGGAAATTGTGTTCAAGACCTCCTAGTTATGGGAGTGATCCACCCAGTTCCAAAGGAGGAACAGGGGCAATGATTCTATTCAAATCTATTTGTGGTTCCCAAGAAAGAGGGAACCTTCAGACCAATCTTAGATCTCAAGATCCTAAACAAATTTCTCAGGGTCCCATCTTTCAAGATGGAGACTATTCGAACCATCCTACCTATGATCCAGGAGGGTCAATACATGACTACCGTGGACTTAAAGGATGCTTATCTTCACATTCCAATACACAAAGATCATCATCGGTTTCTCAGGTTCGCCTTCCTAGACAGGCATTACCAGTTTGTGGCTCTTCCCTTTGTGTTAGCTACTGCACCAAGAATCTTTACAAAGGTTCTGGGGTCACTTCTGGCGGTCCTAAGGCCGCGGGGCATAGCAATAGCCCCTTAGACGACATTCTGATACAGGCGTCGAATTTCCAAATTGCCAAGTCCCATACGGACATTGTTCTGGCATTCCTGAGGTCTCATGGGTGGAAAGTGAACGAAAAGAAGAGTTCTCTATCCCCTCTCACAAGAGTTTCCTTCCTAGGAACTCTGATGGATTCTGTAGAAATGAAGATTTACCTGACAGAGGCCAGGTTGTCAAAACTTCTAAATTCCTGCCGTGTTCTTTATTCTACTTCTCGCCCTTCGGTGGCTCAGTGTATGGAAGTAATCAGCTTAATGGTAGCGGCAATGGACATAGTGCCATTTGCCCGCCTACATCTCAGACCGCTGCAACTCTGCATGCTCAGTCAGTGGAATGGGGATTACACAGATTTGTCCCCTCTACTAAATCTGGATCAAGAGACCAGGGATTCTCTTCTCTGGTGGCTATCTCGGGTCCATCTGTCCAAAGGTATGACCTTCCGCAGGCCAGATTGGACAATAGTAACAGATGCCAGCCTTCTGGGCTGGGGGCAGTCTGGAACTCTCTGAAGGCTCAGGGGTCATGGACTCAGGAGGAGGCTCTCCTTCCGATAAACGTTCTGGAACTAAGAGCGATATTCAATGCTCTTCAGGCTTGGCCTCAGCTAGCGGCAGTGAGGTTCATCAGATTTCAGTCGGACAACATCACGACTGTAGCTTACATCAACCATCAAGGAGGAACAAGGAGTTCCCTAGCAATGTTGGAGGTTTCAAAGATAATTCATTGGGCAGAGATTCCCTCTTGCCACCTATCAGCTATCCATATCCCAGGAGTAGAGAACTGGGAGGCGGATTTTCTAAGTTGACAGACTTTTCATCCGGGGGAGTGGGAGCTCCATCCGGAGGTGTTTGCACAGTTGATTCAACGTTGGGGCAAACCAGAACTGGATCTCATGGCATCTCGCCAGAACGCCAAGCTTCCTTGTTACGGATCCAGGTCCAGGGATCCCAAGGCAGCGCTGATAGATGCTCTAGCAACGCCTTGGTCCTTCAACCTGGCTTATGTGTTTCCACCGTTTCCTCTGCTCCCTCGTCTGATTGCCAAGGTCAAGCAGGAGAGAGCATTGGTGATTTTGATAGCACCTGCGTGGCCATGCAGGACTTGGTATGCAGATCTGGTGGACATGTCATCCTTTCCACAATGGACTCTGCCTCTGAGGCAGGACCTTCTACTTCAGGGTCCTTTCAACCATCCAAATCTAATTTCTCTGCAGCTGACTACTTGGAGATTGAACGCTTGATTTTATCAAAGCGTGGTTTCTCCGAGTCGGTCATTGATACCTTAATACAGGCGCAAAAGCCTGTCACCAGGAAAATCTATCATAAGATATGGTGTAAATATCTTCATTGGTGTGAATCCAATGGTTACTCATGGAGTAAGGTCAGGATTCCTAGGATATTATCTTTTCTCCAAGATGGATTGGAGAAGGGTTTGTCAGCAAGTTCCTTAAAGGGACAGATTTCTGCTCTGTCTATTCTTTTGAACAAACGTCTGGTTGAGGTTCCAGATGTGCAGGCATTTTGTCAGGCTTTAGTCAGAATTAAGCCTGTGTTTAAACCTGTTGCTCCGCCTTGGAGTTTAAATTTAGTTCTTAAGGTTCTTCAAGGGGTTCTGTTTGAACCTTTGCATTCCATAGATATTAAGCTCTTATCTTGGAAAGTTTTGTTTTTAGTAGCTATCTCCTCGGCTCGAAGAGTTTCGGAGTTATCTGCTTTACAATGTGATTCTCCTTATCTCAATTTTCATTCCGATAAGGTAGTGTTACGTACCAAACCTGGTTTTCTACCTAAGGTGGTATCTAATAAAAATATCAATCAGGAGATTGTTGTACCGTCACTGTGTCCTAATCCTTCTTCAAAGAAGGAACGTCTTTTACACAATCTTGACGTGGTTCGTGCTTTAAAGTTTTATTTACAAGCTACTAAAGATTTTCGTCAAACATCTGCATTGTTTGTTGTCTACTCTGGACAGAGGAGAGGCCAAAAGGCTTCGGCAACTTCTCTTTCTTTTTGGCTAAGGAGTATAATACGCTTAGCTTATGAGACTGCTGGCCAGCAGCCTCCTGAAAGGATTACAGCTCATTCTACTAGAGCGGTGGCTTCCACATGGGCTTTTAAGAATAAGGCTTCTGTTGAACAGATTTGTAAGGCGGCGACTTGGTCTTCGCTTCATACTTTTTCAAAATTCTATAAATTTGATACTTTTGCTTCTTCGGAGGCTATTTTTGGGAGATAGGTTTTGCAGGCAGTGGTGCCTTCCGTTTAAGCACCTGCCTTGTCCCTCCCTTCATCCGTGTCCTATAGCTTTGGTATTGGTATCCCACAAGTAATGGATGATCCATGGACTGGATACGCCTTACAAGAGAAAACAAAATGTATGCTTACCTGATAAATTTATTTCTCTTGTGGTGTATCCAGTCCACGGCCCGCCCTGTCATTTTAAGGCAGGTGTTTTTTATTTTTAAACTACAGTCACCACTGCACCCTATGGTTTCTCCTTTCTCTTGCTTGTCTTCAGTTGAATGACTGGGAGTGGCAGTTAGAGGAGGAGCTATATAGACAGCTCTGCTGTGGGTGATCCTCTTGCAGCTTCCTGTTGGGAAGGAGAATATCCCACAAGTAATGGATGATCCGTGGACTGGATACACCACAAGAGAAATACATTTATCAGGTAAGCATAAATTTTGTTTTTCTATCTAATATGAGGAGAATCCACGGCTTCATTCATTACTTGTGGGAAACAAATACCCAAGCTCTAGAGGAGACTGAATGAAAATGGGAGAGTAAAAAGAAGGTGGACTCTATTCTAGGGCACCACAGCCTGCAAAACCTTTCTCCCAAAAGCTGCTTCAGCTGAAGCAAAAACTTCAAATTTGTAAAACTTAGAAAAAGTCTGTAAGGAGGACCAGGTAGCTGCCTTACAAATCTGCTCCATAGCGGCCTCTGAGGAGGTTTAAGTCCCGCTGTTTCATAAGCCAAGCGAATCATGTTCCTCAGCCAAAAGGATAGGGAAGTGGAAGAAGCCTTCTGCCCCTTGCGCTTCCCCCCAATAGACAACAAACAAAGCTGAAGTTTGTCTGAAATCCTTCGTAGCCTGAAGATAGAATTTCAAAGCTTGAACCATATCTAAGTTATGAAGTAACCCTTCCTTCGAAGAAGAAGGTTTAGGACACAAGGAAGGAACCACAATTTCCTGATTAATGTTGCGATCAGACACAACCTTAGGGATAAAACCAAGCTCAGTGTGAAGGACAGCCTTATCTGCATGGAAAACCAGGTAAGGAGGCTCACATTGCAAGGCCGCTAATTCAGACACTGCGTGCCGAAGCAATGGCCAGTAGAAACAGAACCTTCCAAGACAAAGTCTTAATGTCAAGAGAATGCATAGGCTCAAATGGAGCCCCCTGCAAAACCTTAAGAACCAGATTCAAACTCCCAGGAGGAGCAGAATGTCTAAACACAGGCCTGATCCTGGACAGAGCCTGAACAAAGGACTGTATATCAGGGAACTCAGCGAGCTTCTTGTGTAACACAGATAGAGACGAAATCTGTCCCCTTAAAGAACTGGCGGCAAGTCCCTTCTCCAAACCATCCTGGAGGAAGGAAAGAATTCTGGATACCCTGGCCTTATGCCAGGAATATCCACGAGTTTCACACCAGAGTAAGTAGGTCTCCACACCTTAAGATAGATGCGATGGGTGACCGGCTTTCTGGCATGAATGAGAGTATCAATCACCCTACACACTGATCTGTAGCTGAAGTCTCCTATTTGTATCCCCTCAAATCAATTAAAACATCGGTCACACCCAGTTTAACAATTACTTATGCAAATGTTACTATGGTTACTTTCACAGAGAATGATTTTTCTTAGTAGAGAAAATATATAGCACATTTTGTGCACAGATCTACTTTAAAACTTTTAGCAAGAATTCAAACAAGTGTGTGACAGATAATACAATGTATCTAATGAACTTTTTCAAAAAACAGATACATATACAAGGTCTGCAAATAACATTTTAACAGGAAAAAAGGTACAACACCAATATAGTTAGTTCATAACTTTTGAACAATCGCTTTTTGTGAGTAGAAATAAACTACTTATTTATTTATCATACAATTGATGGTTTATTTACTTTCAAAGGATTTGTTTCTTATTTATAATACGAAGTTTTGTTTGTTTATTAGAAGCACATAACTGCTTTTATAATGCCATGTATGTGAATCTTAGCTTGTGGGCGTGTATCATTAACTAATCCCATATTACCATATGTATGGGTGATGGCTTATGGGCGTGTATTATTTAACGCCGAATTATAAATAAAGTTCAATAGTTCTTTTCACTTTTTGTGTAGTGTCCAAAAGTAGATGGTTTCTATGTTTCCCTAAGTAGTTATGTTATAGTTATTATAGACTGATATCCTGAAGAGCTTTATCTAGTTTTAGATGTTTAGCTAGTTTCCCGATGACATGTGTGGGCGATGGCCCGTGGGTGTGTATCACCAGCCAATCACATGACACCATGTGTGTGAGTCATGGCCTGTGGGCGTGCATACTCGATCGCAAGAGAAAAACTACAATACAATAACAAAACAAAATGAACACTCAACTGCATTCTAAATATAAACAGAACCTTACCAGTTCCTTACTAGATCTCAATTAACCTCCCTAAGGTAGCGACTACTAATAATAACTAGATCTGTGAAAACACATCTACAATATCAAAAACCCCACAGCTGATCGGAAGACCTCGTGACTTTGATATGGTAATATGGGATTAGTTAATGATACACGCCCACAAGCTAAGATTCACATACATGGCATTATAAAAGCAGTTATGTGCTTCTAATAAACAAACAAAACTTCGTATTATAAATAAGAAACAAATCCTTTGAAAGTAAATAAACCATCAATTGTATGATAAATAAATAAGTAGTTTATTTCTACTCACAAAAAATGATTGTTCAAAAGTTATGAACTAACTATATTGGTGTTGTACCTTTTTTCCTGTTAAAATGTTATTTGCAGACCTTGTATATGTATCTGTTTTTTGAAAAAGTTCATTAGATACATTGTATTATCTGTCACACACTTGTTTGAATTCTTGCTAAAAGTTTTAAAGTAGATCTGTGCACAAAATGTGCTATATATTTTCTCTACTAAGAAAAATCATTCTCTGTGAAAGTAACCATAGTAACATTTGCATAAGTAATTGTTAAACTGGGTGTGACCGATGTTTTAATTGATTTGAGGGGATACAAATAGGAGACTTCAGCTACAGATCAGTATTACTTGCCTGAGGAAACAGAGTGGTCAGCTCTGAGAAACGCGTAGCGTAATTACTGATATTTTAATGTAAACTGTTATATTTTTATATATAAAGTGTTTTTATACTTCTGGAGTCTCCTATTTTTTCATTTGAGAATTTTAAACACCTTGGACCATTCTACACCGGAGTGGTATGTGCACTGGGCCACTGTAATATACCCAGCTTGCTGCATTAGCACTACAGTGTGCTTTATACTTTGTGAGTATCTCTCTGAAGGGTTAAGATGGTGGGTATACACTTTGCTTACTAATCTGCACTAGGAGTCACCCTCTGTATATCTCTCTACTCTTTCAGATGGTTTTGGAAATCTACTAAGAGGAGCTGCCATTGCAATTTGATGCACAGTCAACTGGGACACTGTAAAGTTTCCAGACTGCTTACCTAGGCACTATCTTTGCCTTTATTATATGTGAGTATAACATTTATATCTCATTCTATCTATCTCAATATATTACTGGCTACACTAGGAGGCGCCCTTTCTTTCTGTTTCACTGAGGTAATGTTGTCTGACTGGAATCTGAGGAACTTGGACAAACCCAGGAGGTCCCAAGCCCCCAGAGCTTTGAAGATCGACTGAAGTTCCAGGATGTTGATCGGGGGACTCCTTCCGATTCCACCTGCCCTGTGCCTTCCTGGCACCCCAAACTGCTCCCCAACCTGAGAGACTCACATTTGTAGTCACAATCTCCCACGATGGTCTGAAGAAAGATGTCCCCTGGGACAGCTGATCTGGACAGAGCCACCAAGAGGGAGATTCCCTCAACCCATTGTCCAAAGAGATCAGTTGGGATATGTCCAAATGATCACCTCAATGCAGTGGGCCACTGATGGCCTTGAGGAGGATTGAAGGGCAAGACAGCTGGAGACAATTTTGCAACATCTCTTGTCTGTTACGAATATTTTCCTGGCTATGGAGTTTATTATCGTGCCCAGGAACTCCACTCTGGTACTGGGAACCAGAGAACTCTTTCCTGAGTTTATCTTCCATCCATGAGATCGCAGAAGAAGGAGAAGAGCACTCGAATGGTCATCTGCCAGCCGGTAGGATGGAGCCTGGACCAGGATGTCATTCAGATAAGGAGCTACTGCTATCCCTCTGGATCTCGCCACCGCAAGGAGAGATCCCTCACGCACCCTAGAAAAGCATCTTGTTTCTCTGGTTTTGACAATAGATTTGACAAGAGGATTCTGCCCCTGGGAGGGAGAGTTTTGAAACCTATCCTTTAACCCTGGGTAATGACCTCCCGAACCCAAGGATCCTGCAAGTTTCTCATCCAAACCTCAGAGAAAAGAGATAGTCTGCCCCCTATGAGATCCAGAGATGGATCGGGGGCCGCCCCTTCATGCCGTTTTTGTCTCGGCGGGCTTCTTGCTCTCTTTGGCCTTGTTCCAAGACTGAGAAGGTTTCCAAGAACCCATGGACTGCTCGGGCTTCGAAGGCAGGTTGCTGTCATTGAGACTTGTCTGAACGAAAGGGACAAAAATTAGGACCCTTAGGTTTATTCTTAAGAATCTTTCCCTTAAATGGAAGGGAATAGCAATCTAGATTTGGACGTCATGTCAGCAGACCACGACTTCAACCACAGAGCCCCCCGGGCCAGAACAGAAATGCCTGATATCTTGGCATTCAAGCAAATAATCTGCATATTAGCATAACAAATTAGCTACCCTCAAGGCCTTAATTCTTTCCTGTATCTCATCGAGGGGAGTCTCCACCTCGATCATTTCTGATAGAGAGTCAAACCAATAGGTAGTGGCTCCCGCCACCGCAGCTGCAGGTTGAAATATGAACCCCGTGTGCTGAAACATCTTTCTTAACAGGGTCTCTAATTTCTTATCCATGGGTTCCTTAAAAGACGAACTATGCTCTAGCAGGATAGTGGTGCACTTTTTGAGTGTTGAGATAGCTCCATCCACCTTAGGGACAGATCCCCACAATTCTAGCTGAGAGTCAGGAACTGGGAACAATTTTTTAAATGAAGGGGATAAAGACGATCTCAGTCTCTCCCATTCATTCTTAATAATATTCGCCATATTTACAGGAACCGGGAAAGTCTGGGGCACTACCCTGTCCTCAAACTTTATCAAGCTTAGGAATAGAAGGTACATCGGGTAACTTTGGTTCCAGAACCTCTAGAGTAGCCAACAACTCTTAATAAAAAGCGTAAGTTCTCTATCTTAATCCTAAAGTCTGGTTCCTCCACAGCAGGAGGTTTAGAGGCGGATAATCTAGTCTCAAATACATCCAACGGAGTAGATGACCCCTGAGAATGTTTAACCTTTCGCTTGTGCTTGGCACGGCGAGGTAAAGCACTAAAGACCACAGATACCGCCACTTGCAACTGCTCAGCAAAATCAGGAGGCAACATGGCCCCTCCCGTAGGAGGATTAGAAGTGCACTGGGGAGCTGCATGTGTAATTGGAGATGAGTGTAGGGAATGGTGGACGGCTCAGTGGTACTAAACATCTTATTTCTTTTAGATATCACTATTTTATCGAGGCATGTGGAGCATAGTTAAGCAGGCGGGTATACCAAAGCCTCTTCACAAAAAACACAGGCATTAGATTTAGGTAAAGAGGGAGTAATCTCTAATGTATCAGAGTCCTCCATAGCTTGCGCCTTTAATATGGACTATAGTAAAAATTAAATGACACCTTTATACTCCCAATGGCCGGGGCACTCACCACCTCCTATGACCCAGGCCCACAGAGAAACTTGCTTTCATCTCCTGCAACCGACAGTCAGGAAAAGGAAGAGAAAGAAGCCCCACCCAGTCACATGGAGTACCGCGCAGGACCGCCCCTGCAGCCAAGAAAAAGCGTTCCAACTTAACAGGCTGCGCAGTAATCAAAAGAAGGAAAACCGAACTGTTCCACATTGCCAGAGCCACATCTCACACATGTCGCAGCAAAAAACACAATAAAGCAATCATGTATACAGGGATCAAAGCAGTAGAGAAAATACTTAGTGAAGCCATTCTATCTCAATCACATTTAGAATTCATTTTAGCAGGTATTAGTTTTATTTTATCACATAATTATTTTATTTTTGAGAAACAATACTACAAACAGATACAGGGGACGGCGATGGGGACTAATTTTGCCCCATCGTACGCTAACCTTTACATGCACAGCTTTGAGGAAAAATACATCTGGTCCAATAATCCATATACCAATAATCTTATTCATTATTATAGATTTATTGATGATATAATAATCATCTGGAAAGGCACAGAAACCATTAGTGAAGAATTCATTAATTAAACCAATCAAAATAATTATAACCTTAAATTTGTGTGGACAACAAACAAGTAGAATTCCTTGACCTGGTACTTTAAAAAAAAAAAAAATATCGGAAAGCCAAAAAATGAATGCCAAAAGTGGTCATCTGTCCAGGTGGAAAACCAATATCCCCCTAGGGCAGTACCAACGGATCAAGAGAAATTGTACTAGGGAAATTGATTATAATAACGAAGCAGCCATCTTAGATGCTAGATTTCTAGAAAAAGATTATGATGAGTCTATCATTAAACAGGCCAAAGAAAGGGTCTACAATAGGAATAGAAAAACACTTCTTAAACCCAGAGAAAAAAGAAAACCTAATGCTGAAACAAATGGCAATAACAACATCAGATTCATAACAACTTAAAATCAGGGTTCAAAAGATATTCAAAATATTTTAAAGAAACATTTGGGAGTACTAAAAGCAGATCCCATTTTTGGAAGCACCTTACCCAACAAACCATTAGTGACTTTTAGGAAACAGAGATTTTAAAAATATACTAGCACCCACCAAGTTACGAGACCCAACACAACAACAAAGAGAAATTACAGCCATTCATTGGTTGGAACAAAAGCCAGGCACATATAAGTGCGGAGTAGCAAGATGTGGGATGTGCAAATATGTAGATAAGAGTAATGCCTTAATGAATTCTGGGGAGACTAAAACATTCAGTATGAAATTTAAATGCAACTGCGGCAGTACTAATGTAGTGTACCTTGTCAGCTGCAGTTGCAAAATGATCTATATTGGTAGAACCAAAAGAAACATTCGTACTAGATTAAATGAGCATGTGAACAATATTAAAACAGGTTTAAAAACACACAATGTCCCTGAGCATTTTAGATTATTTCACAATTTAGATCCTAAAAGTTTGAAAATTAAAGTTATTGACTGAATACCTCCCAACAAATATCCAAATAGATTATTAACTTTACAACGTAGGGAGTCTTTCTGAATATATCAACTTGACTCAATGCATCCCTTAGGTTTAAATCTAGAATTGGACCTACAAGCTTTTATGTAAAATATGTTTTAGTAAGCACTGATAGTATATGGAGTATGATATTTCTTATCTTTTTAGATGACATAATGATCAAATTATACACATATACAAACATGCTGATATTCCTAATGGGACGTGATTACTCATGACTTTTTAAGTAAAATTCTTTTTATAGTTGGATTGAATTTTGTACAGTGTACGTTTTTAGGTGAAATTAATTGTTACTGTACACTGTTTTTATGCAAATTGTGTATTTTGTTATTTTTATTTCTTCTATTATTTCTTGTGGACTTGAATTTGTTACATATGTAACACCCAATAGATGTGAACACATATGGGATTGGACATTGTATCAACTTTAATCTCCCATTGGTTCTTTAAAAGCCGTTTAGAGCCACCAATGAATTCACTCTTGAAAAAGTCTGATCGTCCTCAGACGAAACGCGTAGAGACTCTTATTACATTCGGCAATAACTACAAACAAGCTGAGGGAACATCCTGTATCCTGCTCTACATTTGGTTCTTAACACGGCTGAAGTAGAATCGACACACAGGATTAACCCTCTTTGGTTTGGAACAGATGCTGATCCTGTACCGCAATGTTTTTTTTTTAATCTATTTGCTTGTTTAACTTTTAATCCTGTAAGTAGCCATTTGTATTTCGCGCACTTACGCTGCATTCAATTTTACTGCACGGGCTGCGTCTGTTCGGTTTTCTTTTTCAGTATTAATTTTCTTCTTGATGGGATTGAAGAATACCCATCCATGTCACAGGTTGCAAACGACTGAACGGAAGGAAGATCTGTGAGATCTTTACCGCTATTGTCTCCACTTCCGTTATATCCATAAGGAACAACCGGCCTCCATCAGCTTCACTAGAGCAACACTATTTCCAGGATTGTCAGAGCCAAATACCGGTATTGTTAGCATGTATACATCCCCCTGTTCAATAATCACCTTCTGGAGATATTAACCCTTGATTCTATACATATAAAAGGAGTCACACTGTGACCCTGTCTTCTTGCATTATCATTACAGATATAAAAAATGAAATCTTACCAGAATCAACGGCGTGGAATAGGAACACAGCCTCTCAAGTTTGACAGTGTGTAACATTGCTCCTGACATGGACTTTAGTGAAAAAAAGCAGGCAGGGAAATTCGTCAACACTGTTTGATTAAGGAGCTGTTAAAGGGACAGTCTAAACCAGAATTGTTATTGTTTAAAAAGAGAGATAATCCCTTTATTACACCATTCCCTAGTTTTGCACAACTAACAGTTATATTAATACACTTTTTACCTCTGTGATTACCTTGTATCTAAGCCTCTGCAAACTGCCCGCTTATTTCAGTTCTTTTGACAGACATCCATGTAAGCCAATCAGAGCTGGCTCACCTGAACTCCACGTGCATGAGGACAGTGTTATCTATATGAAACACATGAACTAACACCCTCTAGTGGTGAAAAACTGTCAAAATGCCCTGAGAGAAGAGGCGGCCTTCAAGGGCTTCAAAATTAGCATATTAACCTCCTAGGTTTTAAGAATACCAAGAGAACAAAGCAAAATTGGTGATAAAAGTATATTGGAAAATTGTTTAAAATTACATTCTCTATCTGAATCATGAAAGTTTATTTTGGACTAGGCTGTCGCTTTAATTTGAGTCTGGATGGATTCGCAGAAAGACTCTCCCTGCATCTCCAGACCCTAACATTCGTCAATGCTCTCACTGAGAGGCTGACAAGACTACTTAAAACTTCAGTCCCATTCCGAAGAGTACTACCCTCCATGTAGACTACTCCGAAAGCTTCCGACATTTCTCTGCCATACTCTTGTGACAAAAGGCAAAGAATGACTGGGGGATGAGGGGTGTAGGGGAGGTATTTAAGCCTTTGGCTGGGGTGTCTTTGCCTCCTCCTGGTGGCCAGGTTCTGTATTTCCACAAGTAATGAATGAAGCTGTGGACTCTCCTCATATTAGATGGAAAAGAAAAATGAATCCAATATTGCAGTGTTACAATACTTTAATCATGTTTGCATATAAATAAATATTATACCATACCAGGCAGACTTGACAGCATTTTGGTTCAGATAATATTTTCTGCCCCCCTTATAAGTTCGGTGAAGGGGTATTTATACCCTTTTAAACAATCTTTTGGCATCACATCATGAGTAATTTGCGAATTCTATAACCTTGAGCTAAAACACAACAAGTAGAATATTGGCACCTTTGAGACTGGTCATTAGACAAACAATTTTATAACCTTGGGAGGAAAATACAAGAAGTTAATGTCACAATAGCATATGAACTTGATTTCTTATTTATTTTATTTGAAACTATTATATTTATTTATGCATATCATAATAAAACACTACATTGAAATAAATGTATTCAATAAAGTGATTGTATATTTTAATGAATTACTCCCCCATATCTAAAAAAAATATTTAAAACAGGGGCATTTATAATTAGAGAAATACTAGTGCCAACAGGGCAATTTTAGGACATATAAACCTTTAATGTTACTCCTTCATATGGAAGGAGGTGCAATCCCTTATGCTTAAGTATGTATAGAAATAAAAGGAGAGGAAATCAAAAACTGATACTAATATGATTTCTGAAAAAAGATAGGGCGTATAGCACACTTTAACAATTGCAGACCAAATCCAGGTTTATATAAAGTGTATATATAGGCATAGTGTATACAGATACAATCACATGCACATATCAAAAGATCCGTTTAACATTATTAAAAAAAGAAAAACTGAATTTATGCTTACCTGATAAATTTCTCTTACGGTGTGTCCGGTCCACGGCTTCATCCTTACTTGTGGGATATTCTCAATCCCTACAGGAAGTGGCAAAGAGAGCACACAGCAGAGCTGTCCATATAGCTCCCCTCAGGCTCCTCCCCCCAGTCATTCGACCGACGGTTAGGAGAAAAAGGAGAACCATAGAGTGCAGTGGTGACTGTAGTTTACAAAAATAATTTTAGACCTGACTAAATCGCCAGGGTGGGCCGTGGACCGGACACACCGTAAGAGAAAGAAATTTATCAGGTAAGCATAAATTCAGTTTTCACTTACATTGGTGTGTCCGGTCCACGGCTTCATCCTTACTTGTGGGAACCAATACCAAAGCTTTAGGACACGGATGAAGGGAGGGAAACAGTCAGGTAACCTAAACGGAAGGCACCACTGCTTGTAAAACCTTTCTCCCAAAAATAGCTCCAGAAGAAGCAAAAGTATCGAATTTGTAAAATTTGGCAAATGTATGCAGTGAAGACCAAATCGCTGCCTTACAAATCTGTTCAACAGAAGCCTCGTTCTTGAAAGCCCATGTGGAAGCCACAGCTCTAGTGGAGTGAGCGGTAATTCGTTCAGGAGGCTGCCGTCCGGCAGTCTCATAAGCCAATCGGATGATGCTTTTCAGCCAGAAGGAAAGAGAGGTAGCAGTTGCTTTCTGACCTCTCCTCTTACCAGAATAAACGATAAACAAGGATGATGTTTGTCTGAAATCTTTTGTTGCTTCTAAATAGAATTTTAAAGCACGAACCACATCTAGATTGTGTAACTGACGTTCCTCTTTAGAAACTGGATTAGGACACAGAGAAGGAACAACTATTTCCTGGTTAATATTCTTATTGGAAACTACCTTTGGAAGAAAACCAGGCTTGGTACGCAAAACAACCTTATCTGTGTGGAACACCAGATAGGGTGAGGTACACTGCAAAGCAGACAATTCAGAAACTCTTCGAGCAGAAGAAATAGCAACCAAAAACAAAACTTTCCAAGATAGTAACTTAATATCTACGGAATGTAGAGGTTCAAACGGAACCCCTTAAAGAACTGAAAGAACTAAATTTAGACTCCATGGAGGAGCCACAGGTCTGTAAACAGGTTTGATCCTAACTAAGGCCTGTACAAACGCCTGCACATCTGGCACAGCTGCCAGACGCTTATGTAACAGAATAGACAGAGCAGATATCTGTCCTTTCAACGAACTAGCTGACAATCCTTTCTCCAATCCTTCTTGGAAGAAAGATAACAACCTTGGAATCCTAATCTTACTCCACGAGTAACCCTTGGATTCACACCAACAAAGATATTTTCGCCATATCTTATGATAAATTTTCCTAGTAACAGGCTTTCTAGCCTGGATCAGAGTATCTATAACTGATTCAGAGAACCCACGCTTAGCTAAAATTAAGCGTTCAATCTCCAAGCAGTCAGTTGCAGAGAAACTAGGTTTGGATGTTTGAATGGGCCTTGGATTAGAAGGTCCTGCCTCAAAGGTAGCTTCCATGGTGGAGCCGATGACATATCCACCAAGTCTGCATACCAGGTCCTGCGAGGCCACGCAGGAGCTATCACAATTACCGAAGCCTTCTCCTGTTTGATTCTGGCTACTAGCCGAGGGAGAAGAGGAAACGGTGGAAAGACATAAGCCAGATTGAATGACCAAGGCGTTACTAGAGCATCTATCAATGTCGCCTTGGGATCCCTGGACCTGGACCCGTAAAGGGGAACTTTTGAGTTCTGGCGGGATGCCATCAGGTCCAGTTCTATGTTGTCTGACTGAAATCTGATGAATTTGGCCTCCGCCAGCTGAGGCCAGGTCTGGAGCTCATTGAAAATCGCTCTCAATACTAAAATGTTTATCGGGAGAAGAGATTCCTCCCGAGACCATAGACCCTGAGCTTTCAGGGAGTTCCAGACCGCACCCCAGCCTAAGAGACTGGCGTTGGTCGTGACAATGATCCACTCCGGTCTGCGGAAACTCATTCCCTGAGACAGGTGATCCTGAGACAACCACCAGAGGAGCGATTCTCTGGTTATTTGGTCCATTTGTATCTGGGGAGACAAATCTGCATAATCCCCATTCCACTGTTTGAGCATGCACAGTTGCAGTGGTCTCAAATGAATTCTGGCAAAGGGAACTGTGTCCATTGCCACAACCATTAGACCGATTACCTCCATGCACCGAGCCACAGAAGGCTGAGGATTGGCATGAAGAACTCGACAGGAATTAGAAAGATTTATCTTCCTGACCTCCGTCAGAAAGATTTTCATTTCTATCGAGTCTATTATTGTTCCCGGGAAGGGAACCCTTGTGACCGGGGACAGAGAACTTTTTTCTACGTTCACCTTCCACCCGTGAGATCTTAGAAAGGCCAACATAATGCCTGTATGCGCCTTTGCTCTGTGAAAAGACGACGCTTGTATTAAGATATTGTCTAGGTAAGGTGCTACTGCAATGCTACTGCAATGCCCCGCGGTCTTAGAACCGCTAGAAGGGACACTAGCACCTTCGTGAAAATTCTTGGAGCGGTGGCCAACCCGAAGGGAAGAGCCACAAACTGATAATGCTTGTCCATGAAGGCGAACCTTAGGAACTGATGGTGATCCTTGTGGATAGGAATATGCAGGTACGCATCCTTTAAATCCACGGTAGTCATATATTGACCCTCCTGGATCATCAGTAAGATTGTCCGGATAGTTTCCATCTTGAATGATGGAACTCTGAGAAAGTTCCTTCCTTTTTGGGAACTACAAACAGGTTTGAGTAAAAACCCCGTCCTCGTACTGCAGTTGGGACTGGGTGTATTACTCCCATCTTTAAAAGATCTTCTATGCAAAGTAAGAATGCCTGTCTCTTTGTCTGGTCTAAAGACAAGCGAGACATGTGGAACCTTCCCCTTGGAGGAAGGTCCTTGAATTCCAGAAGGTACCCCTGAGAGACAATTTCTAACGCCCAGGGATCCAGAACATCTCTTGCCCAGGCCTGAGCAAAGAGAGAAAGTCTGCCCCCTACTAGATCCGGTCCCGGATTGGGGGCTACCCTTTCATGCTGTCTTGGTAGCAGCAGCAGGCTTCTTGGCCTGTTTACCCTTGTTCCAGCCTTGCATGGGTTTCCATGCAGGTTTGGACTGGGAAGGGTTAACCTCTTCCTTAGTGGCTGTAGAAGTAGAAGCGGGTCCGTTCCTGAAATTGCGAAAGGAACGAAAATTAGACTTATTTTTAGCCTTGAAAGGTCTATCTTATGGAAGGGCATGGCCCTTTCCTCCAGTAATATCAGAAATAATCTCTTTCAACTGTGGCCCGAAAAGGGTCTTACCCTTGAAAGGAATATTAAGCAATTTTGTTTTGGACGACACATCCGCCGACCAACGATTTTAGCCAAAGCGCCCTGCGCGCCACGATTGCAAAACCAGAATTTTTCGCCGCTAATTTAGCTAACTGAAGAGCGGCATCTGTAATGAAAGAATTAGCCAACTTCAGGGCGTGAATTCTGTCCATAACCTCATCATAAGGGGTCTCTAGTTCCTCAAACCAAAAAGCCGCTGCAGTGGTTACAGGAATAATGCAAGAAATTGGTTGAAGAAGAAAACCTTGTTGAACAAATATTTTCTTAAGTAAACCTTCCAATTTTTTATCCATAGGATCTTTGAAAGCGCAACTGTCTTCTATTGGTATAGTGGTGCGCTTAGCTAGTGTTGAAACTGCCCCCTCCACCTTAGGGACCGTCTGCCATGCGTCCCTTCTGGGGTCAACAATGGGGAACATTTTCTTAAATATAGGGGGGGGGAACAAAAGGTACACCTGGTCTCTCCCACTCCCTGGTCACAATATCCGCCACCCTCTTAGGTATCGGAAATGCATCAGTGTGTACCGAGACCTCTAAGAATTTGTCCATTTTACACAACTTTTCTGGGACCACCAAGGGGTCACAATCATCTAGCGTAGCTAAAACCTCCTTAAGCAGGGCGCGGAGGTGCTCTAGCTTAAATTTAAATGCTATAGTATCTGGCTCTGCCTGCTGAGCAACTTTTCCTGAGTCAGAAATTTCTCCCTCAGACAGGCCCTCCCTCACCGCCAAGTCAGATTGATGTGAGGGCACTACAGATAAATTATCCGCTGCGTCTGGTTGCTCATTTTCTGTATTTAAAACTGAGCTATCGCGCTTTCTTGGAAATGCTGGCAGTTTGGATAAAAAAGCTGCGAGAGAATTATCCATGACTGCTGCTAATTGCTGCAAAGTAACAGGGATCGATGCGCTAGATGTGCTGGGCATCGCCTGCGCGGGCATAACTGGTGTTGACACAGAAGGGGAAGATAAAATACTCTCCTCGTTACCTTCAGCTAAAGATACATCTTGGGCTACATTTTTAAGTGTCATTGTATGGTCCTTAAACTGGTTGGACGCTATAGCACACTTCAAACAAATTCAATGGGGGTACCGCCATGGCTTTTAAACATATAGAACAAGCGCTATCTGAAGGCTCAGACATGTTTGACAGACTTAGACAGCACTAAAATGCAATAAAAAATACTTTTGACAAAAACGTTACTGTGTCTTTAAATAATAAAAGTGCACACTTTATTACCAAAACATCAAATAACCATCAAGGAAACATCCGATTTTAATGAAATTTTCACCACATTATCCTAATGCTTTGAAAAGATTGCACACAAATTTTCAGCTCAATTAACCCCTTAATGCCCAAACCGGAGCTAAAATATGAATTTGACCGGTTAAACACACTACAGTACTATGCCACAGCTTCTGCTGAGGATTTTACCGTCCTTAGGGATTATTTGGAGTAGAAATAAGCCTGTCTGAAGTCCCTCTGAAGTCTCTGACACCACACGTGAGGCTGCATGAACTGTCTTGTCAAAAACAACTGCGCAACTGAGGCGCGAAAATGAGGCCTCCTCCCTCTGCATTACATTCTGAGGAGATTAGGAGTCTAATCAAATGCCAGGCGAATAAAAAACCCCATAAGCGTTTTTATAAGTCACAAAAACACCTAAACTATAAATAATTATGCTAAGAAACAATCGATTAAGCCCAAAATAGTGTCAACCAGCAACTAAGCCCTTTATTTAAGCCATTATTTTATACATAGTCTAAGAAACATGGCTTACCTTCCCCTATGGGGATTACTGACAGTCTTCTAGCATTACTGGGTTTTGTTAGAAAAATGACTGATCATACCTGAAGCAGTTAAGCCTGCAAACTGTTCCCCCCAACTGAAGTTCTCCTGTATTCAACAGTCCTGCGTGGGAACAGCAATGGATTTTAGTTACTGATGCTAAAATCATAGTCCTCTCAGCAGAAATCTTCATCACTTTCTGCTTCAGAGTAAATAGTACAAGCCGGCACTATTTTAAAATAACAAACTTTTGATAGAAGAAATAAAAACTACAAACTAACACCACAAACTCTTTACCACCCCCGTGGAGATGCTACTTGTTTAGAGCGGCAAAGAGAATGACTGGGGGGGCGGAGCCTGAGGGGAGCTATATGGACAGCTCTGCTGTGTGCTCTCTTTGCCACTTCCTGTAGGGATTGAGAATATCCCACAAGTAAGGATGAAGCCGTGGACCGGACACACCAATGTAAGAGAAATATCTAACAACACAAGAGAACCTTACAAGGAACCACTCTATTCAATAAAATATCACTAAATATAGGGACCAGTCCGTATTTATGTTCCATCCAGAGCTGAGAAAGTTATGAAGTTGTTAATTCATGCATCATGTTAGAAAGCATAAACACTGCAGTGTTAACAAAGTTACTTCATAAACCGGTTATTGGATCCACAGTCCATATATTTAGAAAGCATTGATTAAGTCATTCAGACATAGCAGGAGTACAGTTTTAAAACAGGGGCATTAAAATCATTAAAATTTTGAAGAGAGGCTTCATTTTTAAAATATTTACCATCTCCTACTTTCTTTAGCAGATCAATGACGAATCCGGCTTCCTCCAATCATTGCGTGCCCCATCTGGAGCCTTTGGGGCACACAACGATAGGAGGAAGCCTGATTTGACATCGGTCTGCTAAAGAAAGTAGGAGATGCTGGTGGAGGAACGGCAGTATGTTTACCATAAAAAAAAAAAAATGCATTTTCTCTTCCATTTGGAATAGCTACCTTTCAGCTAGATTACAAGTTTCTATTGGCTAATTCAAATTAGCCAAAAGAATGAGAGCTGCTTAAATCCTATTGGCTGATTTGAATAGCCGATAGGATTTTAGCAGCCCTAATTCCTATTGGCTGATTCAAATCTTTCAGCCAATAGGAATGCAAGTGATGCCATATGAAGAGGATGTTCTGCGGCGGATGTCTTCAGGATGCACCAGCTCCGCGCCGGCTTGATGAAGATCGAAGAGGCCGTCTGGGTGAAGACTTCTTGCCGCATGGATGAGGACTTCATCAGCTGGATGAAGGTAGAAGAGGCCGCCTGGATGAAGACTTCTTGCCACATGGATGAGGACTTCGCCGGCTTGAAGGATCCTTCAAGCGGGACTTCAACAACTGTAAATGGATCGTCTTGGGGTTAGAATTAGTTTTTTTTAAAGGGTTTTTTGGGTGGGTTTTTTTTTAGTTGAGGGTCTGGGTAGTAAAAGAGCTAAATTTCCTTTTAAGGGCAATGCCCATCCAAATGCCCTTAAAAGGAAATTTAGCTCTTTTACTGCCTTTTCAAATGCCCAGACCCTCAACTAAAAAATCAAATGCCAGGCGAATCAAATGCCAGTCGTTAGGTTTAGGGGTTACTAGTTTAAATTAGTATATTTTGTTGTGGGGGGTTTTTGGTTTAGGGGTTAATAGTTTATTTTAGTATATTTTGTTGTGGGGGGCTTGCGGTTTAGGGGTTATAGGTTATTATAGCGGCAGATTAGGGGTTAATAATATTTAAATAGTGTTTTTGATGTGGGAGGGCGGCAGTTTAGGGGTTAATAACTTTAGTATAGTCTTGACAATGTTGGGGAGTGGCGGAATAGGGGTTAATAAAAAAATTTAGTGGCAGCGATATCGGGAGCGGCAGATTAGGAGTTAATAAATTTATTATAGTGTTTGTGATGCGGGAGGGCCTCGGTTTAGGGGTTGATAGGTAGTTTATGGGTGTTAGTGTACTTTGTAGCAGTTTAGTTATGAGTTTTATGCTACAGCTTTGTAACGTAAAACTCATAACTACTGACTTTAGATGGCGGTACAGATCTTGTTTGTGGTTTTAGGCTGTAAAGCTCACTTTTTAGCCTCACCACAATACTCTTAATAGCAGCGCTATGGGAATCCCATGAAAATGTCATTTTTACGTGTGCGGGACTGACGTTGCGGTACAGGCTAAAAGGTGTGTGGTACACCTATACCGACAAGACTTGTAATGGCTGCGGTGCTGTTTTAACGCTGAAAATACCATATTTTCAGCATTACAAGCTGCAACGCAAATTTTGTAATCTAGCTGATAATTAATAACCCCCCTAATAGCTAAACTATATAACATTATAAACATGAATAAATGATGTGCCTGTAACAGATTATCAACTACACAAAGTGTACCTGTTTTATACTGCAATACCATACTGCACAGCTTTCCAAACTTTTCATGTTGGTGACACTTTTTAGACCTACATCATTTTGCAACACAGTAATTCAGTTGTAGTAGCAAACAGGAGGTTAAACTAACTTGTTTTAATAGATACGGACACATACATAAATTATATAATAACTAAATGTAGTTACAAGTAACAGTAAGTATGTGCAAGAATTAATAACCCCAATAGCTACTTACTATTTTAATGGAATGTATGAGGTTGATGGGATGAACACAGTTTCTGAATATTTAGTGGAATATTAGATAAAGACACTCGCATTTCATCATCAAGCATTTTTTAGCTTACACTTCCTATCCATATATCAAGAGCAGGAGCAGCAATGCACTACTGGGAGCTAGCTGCAAAAAAACCCCAAAACACTTTGATTTCTGACTTCAGCTCAGCGTTTAAGCTGCCGTCCTCAGAGCTCTGCGAGACCAACTGACTACGCCCCGCGCCGCAAACACATGCAGTCACGAGCGATTAAGGAGACTACATGTGCAGTCAGGAGCCAATGTGCCGCCAATAGGAATAGTTTCAGTTCCCGCTGAGCTGCGCCAATAGGTTAAGATGATCTGTGGCCCACTAGGTATCAATCATGTGTCAACCACATGATATGCGTAGCATGCAGGCGGAAAGTCGGAAACCCAAAAAAATGTAAACAAAATGTGTGCTGAAGCAGGGACACTTCCGCTGACACACTAATGTGTCACGACACAGTTTGGAAAGCACTGCCATACTGATTAATATCCCTTTAAATTGTTATATCCCAAAGAGATTTTACCCTTGTTATCTGCAAAAAAACAAACAAAATAAAACATTCAACTTTAAACAATATTTCCTAGATTTATATGATACAAGAAGAAGTATAGAATTAGTGTTAAAAATATTCAGTCCTCTAGTTAGACGAGGCATATATGGATATAAAATAGCAAAAAATAATATACTGTAACATGCTAGAACAGTAATTGCCAACTTTCTAACACAGATCACCGTAGATCAATATTTTAAAAGCCTTTAAGGCCACATATAAATATTAAACACAGTACACACTATGGGGCCGATTTATCACGGCCAGAATGGGGCCGTATACACCTGTTTTTGAGCGAGCCTTTAGGCTCGCCAGAAACAGAAGTTAGGAAGCCGCAGTCTTAAGACCGCTTCTCCTTAACTCGTCCGCCACCTCTGAGGCAGCGGACAGCAATCAGCCCGGTCAGATACAATAGGGTTGATTGACACCCCCTGCTAGCTGCCAATTAGCTGATAATGTGCAATGTTAATACTAACATTTACATAGCAGCTTTTATTGAGACAAGCATGCTATAAACAAAGTTTATTTGCAAAGTTATGCATTGTTAACTAAAAATTACATTTACAAGCACAGGTGTATCACAGGGTTAATGAAAGCCTGTTACACATTGCACAAGCATTTCACTAGAAATGCTTGTGCAATGATAAATTATGACAGCAATTGCATAGGCAATGTATCTTTACAGCGCAACTTATGTTTGTGAAAAATAATGTTTTATTTAAAACTGATGTTATGACCTTTCATTTTGTGTACAAAAAAACAAAACTGTGTTTAGCTTATGTGTATTTTAATGTGGAAATATTTTAATAAGAGTTTTTGATGTTGAAGTTTTCTGCCTTTAAAAGCCTATACTGAGACCTAAAAGTCAGGTCTGCTGATTTAAAAGTGAATCTCAGTCCTTAGCAAGAGATAACCTCAATAACTATTTAACTTTAAATGCACACCTAAGGGCGCTCACCTCTAAAGCCAAGTTTTACTCTGAGAATAACAAAGCAGGGCGCCTTTTAGCGAGATCACTTAAAAAGCAACGTCTAAATTCCTTTATAAGATCTATCAAACACCCGTCAGGAAATATAGTGAGCGAAAATGGAGATATAATTAACACCTTTGTCTCTTATTACTCCAGGCTGTATAATCTCGACCCCCACATATCCCAAGAAAAACTTGGTGACATGGATAAATATCTTAATACTTTAGAAACCCCAAAACTCTCAGAAGCTGACATGCAAATCCTAGATTCTCCCATTACCCCCCAAGAAATTGCACTCACCATTAAAGCTCTCCCTAATGGCAAGTCTCCTGGCCCGGATGGTCTGACAGCTAAATTCTTTCAACTGCTCCAAAATCAACTAGGTCCACCCCTATATACCCTATACACCTCAATAGATAAAGGCGAAACCTTCTCTCAATCCCTCCTTGAAGCCCTTATAACGGTCATACCGAAACCAGACAAGCCACCCGACCAACCAAGCAGCTACCGCCCGATTTCCCTCTTAAATATTGACATGAAGATCTACGCAAAAATTCTCGCCAATCGCATGAATAATATTTTACCGAACCTAATACACCCGGACCAGGTTGGTTTTGTCAGGGGGAGGGAGGCTAAAGACAATACGATTAGAGTTTTACACACACTACAGACCACATACGAAGACAAGACGCCCCTTATTCTCTTATCGACAGACGCGGAGAAGGCCTTCGACAGGGTCAACTGGCACTTTATGTGGGGGGCCCTGTCGAGGTTCGGCTTTTCTCCGACCTTTCAGACACGGATACAGGCCCTATACTCCAAACCTCAAGCAAGAGTGCGGATCAACGGAACCACCTCACAACCCTTCCCCATAACAAATGGCACCCGTCAGGGCTGCCCGCTATCCCCATTATTGTTCGCCATTGCGATTGAGATCCTGGCAATAAAGATTAGGGACAGCCCTGAAATAACTGGAATACAATACTCGCATATCACCCAAAAATGCTTGTTATTTGCAGATGATGTGATCTTCACACTTCAATCACCAACTACATCTCTCCCTGCCCTGGTCCGAACTCTTGATACATACGGTCGAGTATCTGACTTCTCCATTAATATGGAGAAGTCGGGTATAATGGCATTAAACACAAGCACCCAAGATTTGGACTTTATAAAAACTCAGACGAAATTTAGGCTAAAAGACAAGCTTAAATACTTGGGTCTTTTACTTCCTAGCACTCAACAAGAGCTTTTTCAATGTAACTATATTTGCCTTCAACGCACAGTACAAACTCTTCTCGAGGGCTGGCATAAACAAGGTCACCTATCTTGGCTAGGAAGGATTAATACTATCAAGATGATGATTATACCAAAATACCTCTACCTCTTTCAGACACTACCATTGGCACTTCCCTCCTCATACCTCCAGACCCAACAGAGAATGCTCAATTCCTTTATATGGTCCTACAAAAAGCCCAGGGTCCCCCAAAACACCCTTCACCTACCTAAAGAAGATGGTGGACTTGGTGTCCCAAGTCTCCCAAATTACTACAAAGCTGTCCATTTAACCAGGGTGCTCTCCTGGTCCCGTCCTGATATCTCACCTATATGGAAACAAATCGAATGCTCCATACTAAAAATTGCATCCATGAGAGATATCGCATGGCTTCCTAAACCTCACAGACCACCGCAAACATACAACAATTACTATGTTCGGACTACTCTGGATGTATGGGATAATTTACTCAAACACCACAAAGGGATTTCTACTTATATCTCTCCTTTATCCCCATTATTAGGTAATCAGTTATTTTTTTTATTTTTTCGACAACCTCCCTTTGCTCACATAAACACCTCGATACATTTACAAAATCTACCCATCCACCTTCTGTTGAGATCAGGGGTATTTAAGGATAGAGCGGAACTAATTGATGAATTAGGCCCACCCTTCCACAACTGGTATGCATACTTCCAGACCAGACACGCAATCCATAATAGCGACCATAAGCCAAATATCCTTAGACAACTAACAGTATTCGAGCGACTCTGCACAAACCCTGAAATTCAGAGAAGATTCCTTTCATTAACCTATAAATTGCTCAGAGAATCTTTCCCTACACAAAAACCTTCATATCTCCAGAAATGGAATGCTGAAATCCCAGGGTATATTCGAGACGAAGAGTGGAAGACCGGTTTTAAGTCCACCCACTCATCCTCTACCTCACTGCTTATAGCAGAAACGAATTACAAAATAATATCCCGCTGGTACTTGACACCACAGAGGCTCCGGAATATATTCCCAACAGCTTCTACTGCCTGCTGGAGGCGATGCGGAGGCATTGGCACCATGATACATATTTGGTGGGATTGCCCGCTCATATCTGGATTCTGGAAGGAACTGGAAAACAGTGTCAACACAATCTTAGGCTCAGATATAACCCTTCGCCCAAAACTCATTCTCCTCAATATCCTTCCGCAACTTCACTGTAGGTACCGCATACAGCTACTTCAGATTATGATATCTAGCGCTAAAAGACTAATACCTAGATTGTGGAAATCTCTCACAGTACCCACACACTCTATGTGGTTGACAGAGGTTAAACATGTTCTAGGGTTGGAAAAGCAATGTTATTGCTTCTCAGGTAAACAAGACTTCTACTCAGATATGTATTTCATCTGGGAACAGGGTTTGTATGACCTAACCAATGCTTCCGAACGGACATAAACATTTCAAACATTATATATGTAGCCAGCTAACAGGCGAGCGAGGATACACAGGCGAGGTTATACATCACACAGCATAGCATGAAGATAAATAACCCCAAAACCCTCCCCCTACCCCTTTCACCCTACCCCCTCTACCCTCCTTTCTCTTTCCTCACTTTTCTTTTTAACCACTAGCTATGAAATGTACATAGCACTTCTTCTACTTTAATATTTGGTACTATCTGTAAAATGTTTAAACCCTTGGGTAAGATGATCTCTCTCAAAAAGTTATGATCTCATGTAATTGTTTTCCCACTGTTGTTTAATTTTTTTTTTATGTTATTTGGACGACAATGTATGAGAATTTGCATACCCAATAAAAACTTTTTGAATCAAAAAAAAAAAAAAGTGAATCTCAGGTTTACTCAGATCTTTGTATCAAGAACCTGAAAGGACGCAAGACATGATCAGGGGAGCTGAGCCTTACAGCATGAAATTGAGAACAGCACTACTATATAGATCTTGTGATAATATGGGAGTACATGGTCAGCAATTAGATATTGTTGTCAACTATATAATGCTATCAATCTAATGGTATCAATCTATATTTAACTTTTTCTCTTGGAGCTAAACATGAAAAATCACATAAGACTTAAATCAATAGAGAAAAGATTGCACCCTATATATCAGGCAAATATTTTTGCATTGACTTTTTATTTATCATTAAGTTATAAGGACAGGGAACACATCAATTTCTCAGCATCCTTCTTCTGTCCTCCTCTCTTGCTACCCCCTCACCATCCTATCTACAGTACTTCTCCTGATTGCCCCCACTCCTATGGAACTCTGCTTTGTTCCACAAGCCTAACTGCTACTGTTCTCCGATGAATACAACCTACTCTAATCTTTTCTTACCCCAGTTTCTCTCATTTTGTCAGCCCATTACCCCCCCCCCCCACACCCTTAGCATGTAAGGTTATGAACTCAGCTATCCTGTGGATAACCTTGTTGCAACTCATGCAGGCCTTCTAACCATTCATCTGATCCATAATTTACCCTTAAAAATATTACCTTATATATATTGTACTTATGTATACATATTATACCTATATTTATATTTCTGAGGAATCAGCTAGCACTCTACAAATAAATAATGATTATGATGATAATATTATTATTAATAATAATAAACAACTCGCTACAAGATCATTTCTACAGTAAGCTGAATATACTGTATAGAACTTGAATTCAGACTTATTTTCTTCGACAGGTTGGAGATGCAATGTTTGTATAGTGATTTAGATAATAGTATTTCAATAATAGTATTGCAGTAAGTGTTAATATATTTTTATTGTCCTAACAATACATTTTAACAAAGACGCGCTTGATCAGTATGATGGAATTTACAGATTATTGAAGCACAGAATGGTTAAATGACAGAATGTGATAACAGGGAAATGAGGGAGTGTAAAACCATGAGATCAGAGGTTAATAGGGTGTCTGACAACAACAGACAGAAAACAGACAGGGGAAGAGACACAGACTGACATGAAAACATATATCTACAAAATATCAGTCATGCAACAGAACAGAAAGAAAATGTCATGAAGGTGTGCATTATAGTGCTGTATAGTGTATACTTACATATAGCTTTTTGTATGGCACTTTCATATCTCCTTCCTAAATGTATATGCTCTGTGCTTCATTTATCAATATGTGAAGGGAGCTATAGAGCTATTGCGGTGCAGGCTTGGATTAGAGAGCTTGCAATAAATAGTTAAGATGCAGTAGTCTTAAGACCCCTATTTATTAACCACTCTGCCACCTATCAGAACGAGCATGCAGGGGCAGAAGCTGTCAGTTATCACAGTCTGATTATTCTGTTTTTTTTTTGCTTCGTACATGGAGCCCTTGATGTAAAAAAAAAACAGAATAATCAGACTGTGATAACTGACAGCTTCTGCCCCTGCATGATTGGTAAATGGAGCCCTTTATGTCATGCTGTAACCTTAAAGGGACATGAAACCCAACAGTTTTCTTGCATAATTCAGATAGAACATAGAATTTTAAACAACTCTCCAATTTATTTCTATTATCAAATCTGCTTTATCTTCTTGGTATCCTTTGTTAAGTAGGGTTGCCGTCTTTAGTTCAGGGCAAACTCGAACAGTCTTGAGCCGTGAACAGCACAGCAAAAAAATGTTTGTAGAGTACACACCACAAACCTGCATGGATATTCACACTCTCACACACACTCACTCTCTCTTTCTTTCTCAAATACACTCACACTCTTACACACTTTCTCACACACTCACTCACTCACTCACTCACTAACACATACATACTCTCTAACACACACACACACACACACACATGCTCTCTCTCAAACACAAATACACACTCTTTCACACACAGACACACTCTCACACACGCAAAAGAGAAATAACTGTAGGCGTGTGCATTATGTTGCAAATTCACAATGTTATCTTTTGGCTGTGGCTGTTTCCCACCAAACCTGAAAATGTGCATGTCCTCAGCTTCAAACCCAGACACACAAATGGTAAACCTAAACTGGGTCATTCCTGGACAGGTGGCGATCCCAGTAGTATATTGCTGCTCCAACAGAACACAGTAAATTTGATAATAGAAGTAAAATAGAAAGTTGTTTAAAGTTATATGCTCTGTCTGAATCATGAAAGTAAAAAAAAAAAAAATCAGGGGGTCGATCCGATAAAAATCGTCGCCCGCAAAAGCCGGCGACGCCAATAATTGCGCGGATTTGGTATCCTATATACGGCGTAACCTAGAAGTTACGCGCGTATATTTCTGCCGTCGCCCGCAGTTTTTTGGGCCATAGGCAGGTATACCAAACCCGCGCAGTTTGGTATCCAATATGCAGCGTAAGGACTTACGTGGCGAAAATGGAGAAAACTTACTCCATTTTCACCTCGCCACAAAAAGCAGCCGTAAGAAGCCTTACGCTGACTATTGGAGCCCCGTAACTCCCTAAACTAACTAGAAAATAAACCTAACACCTAACGCATGCGCAATGTCTATCTCCCTGTCAACCGCGATCCCCCCCCCCCCCGAAATCCCTAATAAAGTTATTACCCCCTAAACCGCCGCTCCCGGACCCCGCCGCCATCTACATAAACTAACCCCCTACTGTGAGCCTCTAAAACCGCCGCCATCTACCTTATCTATCCCCTAATCTGACCCCTTACACCGCCGCCACCTATATAAAAATTATTAACCCCTAATCTAATCCCCCTATACCGCCGCCAGCTATATTAATATTATTAACCCCTAATGTAAGCCCCTTACACCGCCGCCATCTCTATTAAAATGATTAACCCCTAATTTAATCTACCTACCCCGCCGCCAGCTATATTATCTATATTAACCCTAAGTATATTATAGTTAATATAGTTATTACATTATATATATTAACTATATTAACCCTAATTATATTAGGGTTAATATAGTTACTATAGTATTTATATTAACTATATTAACTCTATCTAACACTAACACCCCTAACTATATTTATATTAAATTAATCTAATTAATTTATAAACTAAAATATTCCTATTTAAATCTAAATACTTACCTATAAAATAAACCCTAAGATAGCTACAATATAATTAATAATTACATTGTAGCTATGTTAGGGTTAATATTTATTTTACAGGTAAATAGTTAATTATTTTAACTAGGTATAATAGATATTAAATAGTTATTAACTATTTAATATCTACCTAGTTAAAATAATTACCCAATTACCTGTAAAATAAATCCTAACCTAAGTTATAAATACACCTACACTATCAATAAATTAAATAAACTACAAACATCTATCTAAAAATACAATTAAATTAACTAAACTAAATTACAAAAAAAAACAAACACTAAATTACAAAAAATAAAAAAAAGATTACAAGATTTTTAAGCTAATTACACCTATTCTAAGCCCCCTAATAAAATAATAAACCCCCAAAATAAAAAAAAATCCCTGCCCTATTCTAAATTAAACAAATTTCAAAGCTCTTTACCTTACCAGCCTTTAAAAGGGCCTTTTGTGGGGCATGCCCCAAAGAATTCAGCTCTTTTGCATTCAACAAATACAATCCCCCCCCCCCATTACAACCCACCACCCACATACCCCTATTCTAAACCCACCCAAACCCCCCTTAAAAAAGCCTAACACTACCCCCCTGAAGATCTCCCTACCTTGTCTTCACCACACCGGGCCGAACTCCTGATCCGATCCGGGCGATGTCGTCCTCCAAGCGGCAAAGAAGAATTCTTCCTCCGGCGATGTCATCCTCCAAGCGGCAAAGAAGAATTCTTCCTCCGGCGACGTCTTCCTCCAAGCAGCAGCAAAGTCTTCATTCTTCCGGCGGCATCTTCAATCTTCTTTCTTCGCTCCGCCGCCGCGGAGCATCCATCCCGGCCGACTGCTAAACTTGGAATGAGGTACCTTTAAATGACGTCATCCAAGATGGCGTCCGCCGAATTCCGATTGGCTGATAGGATTCTATCAGCCAATCGGAATTAAGTTAAAAAAATCTGATTGGCTGATTGAATCAGCCAATCAGATTCAAGTTCAATCCGATTGGCTGATCCAATCAGCCAATCAGATTGAGCTCGCATTCTATTGGCTGATCGGAACATTTACCTACAATGAAAATAGTAAAAACTATTGCCAAGATAAAAGTGTTGCTGTATTTACTTTAAAATTAGGCAGACTGAGCTGCTGTATTTTTTTTTATTTTTTTTAAATCATTGATTTTTATTAAAGGTCGTTACATATAAACAAGAACAAAAGTGACCTCTGATATCTTTTAGAAGGAAATACAAGGGAAAAAAATAAAAAAATATGCGATATTCAATACTTATGAGAAATAAGTCTTATTTTACAAAATATTTCATAATATAAACTATTACATAGTTTGATACATATATGCCCTCATTTAGCAGAAAGATAAACAGAAAATATACTCCTAGCCTGTATCATAGATAAATACATTTATAGATATTAAACAGACATATTACCTTAACTTAACCGATTTGTGTTATAGACCAAATACTTAATCCATGAGTCAATTTACTAAATTTGTATGACATATCCCAAAAAGAGAGAAGGAAAAAAGAAAAAATTATAACTAAGGGGGCTTATTAATAGCTTTCCTTGCTTAGTCCTATCTTAGCCCTTCTTTATTTAACTAATTCGACCTTAGTTCTATACGAAAGTTTAGAACCACCGATGAGTCAATTAAAGAATTCCTCAATTGAGGGGGTCGGGGAAGGGGGGGCCCGAGAAGAGATATATGATAATAAACTAATAAAATATAAGAAGAGAAAAAAAAAGGGGGGGGGGGATAGGGATTATTCCCTTTCTTCTCCTTCTCCCTCTCATTCGCCTAATCATCTGAAATCAAACTCTCTAAAGGTGTTGATAGTTGCCTCTGCACATTACAATTTTTATATAGTTTTACAAAATCCATCCATTTTATACTAAATTTATTTTGTTGCATTTCCGAATTATTAGCATTATCAAACTGTTCTATTATATATTGTCATTGTAAGAGATAAGTTAGATTATTTATAGTAGGTTCCCTAGAGCTGCTGTATTTTTGAGAGCTGTAAATTTTCCAAAGTAGGTCTAACTTCATCTAAAACCACTTAAAAAAAACTCAACAAAAAGTTTCATCATAGTTTGCCTTAGTAACATTGCTTTCAGAATGTCCTCACCAAGATGATATTTTTTACTGGTCCATATGCTATTCAAGGGAGAGAAAACTTTTACTGGTGCTATTGGTTCAAGAAAAAAAAAATTTATGCTTACCTGATAAATTTATTTCTTTTGCGATGTACCGAGTCCACGGTTTCATCCTTACTTGTGGGATATTATCCTTCCTTACAGGAAGTGGCAAAGAGAGCACCCACAGCAGAACTGTCTATATAGCTCCCCCCTTAACTCCATCCCCCAGTCATTCAACCGAAGGCTTAGGAAGAAAAAGGAGAAACTATAAGGTGCGGAGGTGACTGAAGTTTTCAATAAAAAATACTATCTGTCTTGAATAGACAGGGTGGGCCGTGGACTCGGTACATCGCAAAAGAAAGAAATTTATCAGGTAAGCATAAATTTTGTTTTCTTTTGCAAGATGTACCGAGTCCACGGTTTCATCCTTACTTGTGGGATACCAATACCAAAGCTTTAGGACACGGATGAAGTGAGGGACAAGACAGGAACCTAAATGGAAGGCACCACTGCTTGCAGAACCTTTCTCCCAAAAATAGTTTGATACATATATAGCCTCAGAAGAAGCAAAAGTTTATCACCTCTTTCACTTTACCCTTCCTGCTTAGAGCCGGCAAAGAGAATGACTAGTCCTAATTTAACATATTTATCTGGATAACAATAGGGTACATGTTTTGTTTTTTGTTTTTCTTCTGCCTCACAGTCTGTATTGTATTGTATTGGGTACTTGTAAAGTGCGGCTAATCACCAGTAAGGTTCTCAAGGTGCTGCTCATTTTATCGACCTCCCAAAAATAGCCTCCGAAGAAGCAAAAGTTTATCACCTCTCACTTTACCCTTCCTGCTTAGAGCCGGCAAAGAGAATGACTAGGGGGTGGAGTTAAGGGGGGAGCTATATAGACAGCTCTGCTGTGGGTGCTCTCTTTGCCACTTCCTGTAAGGAAGAACAATATCCCACAAGTAAGGATGAAACCGTGGACTCGGTACATCTTGCAAAAGAAAACAAAATATGATGGACTCTTAAAATATTTGGTGGAGGAGCGTGTCCGTGCAGATTTTTGGATAGGACGTATTTCCTAAGAGCTCTGTATGATACCTCAATAATGTTATAATAATTATTGGACTTATGCACACCAATTTCATCAAAAATATTACCCCACTCTGTGAGGATATAATTCCACATTTATTTGCTGTTAATATTAAGCTAGGGCCATAGATTGGAAGCTGGAGGCCTAGAGCAGGGGCTCATTGCTAGACAATCAACCCCCGTCAGTAACTCAGGGTACTCAGTCACCTCTGGACAGTTAAATTTCAAAATACTTTAGCGCATTTTTAATTTATGATCGTTTACTTATCTACAGAGGGCCAACACATGCCAGCGACTATGGCAGCCATGCAAGATTAAGCCCTATCGCAGCATTTGGATAATTATTACTTGAGGTTAGAAAACCTTTTACAATCGCTGCTGGACAAGGAGCTCCCTGAATGCTTTGAACCTCAGAAGTGCCTTCCTCATTCAGCTCCACTGGGACTGCTGAATTGAAGCTGCCTCATGGCCTATCCAAGGGGCCTATACCAGAGACACCTTATGAGGGCAAAACACAGGTTTCACAATACAGCCTAGAGCTCTCTCCCGCTGTCCGGAAGCTCACTGTTATTACATCAAGTTTTAAGATCAACATGTTGCCTACAGGGGAAAATACCCCTTTTGCTCTAGGAAAGGACAATGAGCACTGTCAGGTTGGGTGCTGAGGATCCTCATGAGTATATAGATAAGGAGCATCCTAGCAATAGGTGTGAAGATCCTAATACAGCATTAGCTAATGTATGGATAGAATACATTGTCCAGCCAGATTGTTTGCATTGGGAATCTGCAGCTACAGTCTTGTTCACCCCCCTGAATCCTACAGCTACTCTTTTTGTAAAAGCCAATGTGTACCCTACAGTACACAAGTGTCTCAGACCAGTAACATAGAAGCCACAATGAATGGATGGGTTTTCAGGCTCAGAGGAACACTGCTGGGAAGGCCCAAGGTGCAAACTTTGCCCAGGATGTATTTTCCACTTCTATTGGGGTCATGGCTCAGCAGGCCTTTCCTGGACTGCACATCCTATTTTTGGGACAGTCTCTATCTTTTCAGGTAGATAATTGTGAGCTATTGCATTCCTCATTTGATAATGTTAATGATTGAGCTTACTCCCTAGGGACCAAGTCCTAATTTAACATATTTATCTGGATAACAATAGGGTACATGTTTTGTTTTTTTGTTTTTCTTCTGCCTCACAGTCTGTATTGTATTGTATTGGGTACTTGTAAAGTGCGGCTAATCACCAGTAAGGTTCTCAAGGTGCTGCTCATTTTATCGACCTCGGAAGGATGAAAGGCTGAGTGGCCAAGATTGTGGGTCAGGGAAGAGTTAATTTTATTATTTATTACAGCATTTATAATTGAAATTACTATAGGTCCCACATGGACATATGACCCATCTCCTGGGTAATCTGTTTATCTCATTGCATTTAAGTTATACACCTATATTTGTTTAGCGTATATCTACACTGTATAATTTAGTAAACTACAGGCAGGCACTTTATGTTGCAAGTAGTTATTTACTTATCTGAGCCCTTGATAATATTTTATAATGTGAATCTTATATTTTGTTCTAACTTCAAGCTCACTTTAGAGTCTTACATGTTGATCGCAAGACCTTCTAACCTATCCAGACTGAATTAATATTAGAACAGAGGTGACCTTTTACACTGTGTATTTTTCTTTGGTCCACTCATTTATATTATTTGATTACCCATTCTATGGTGACAGTGGACCCTTAAATACTCTTCTATGTTCTTCTGTGCCGTTAATGAGATGTGGGAAGAGATGTGTAGTTTTGGGTGCTCCAGGAAAGGTCCCTGAGTAGGCCTACAATACAGTACAGATATCAGAGTCCTGGCACTTCCAAAATACCACTAATTAAAATAAGAATGTAAAACTTCAAAAATGTATTTCATCCCAGGATAAAAACAAACATGGATCCAACACAAGGAAACACAATGGGAAATAAGAACAAAAATAAAGATGGAGAGACCATGGCCTCTCTGCATCAGAGGCGTTTCATGCTGAGTTAGCACTTGATCACTGATAGTGTAGGAATCATGGTGCTGGGCTTTTAAATGTAAATGCACCAATGAGAACACTACATAGAAATAACCCCTATTTTTCTTCAGATACAGTCTTAAAGGGACAGTGAGATTGTTCTCTGAACTGAAAAGCAAAATCTGACCTAATCAAAAAATATAAATACATACAAAGTTTGATTTCAGCTTCTAGTTTGGCTTGTGAAAACATTAGTCAGAAGTAATGCATTTAGCATCCATAGTTAAAAATTGAAGGAGAGGGAAATACTTAACAGGGAGGGGTATCCTCCCTGTTGCCACCTCTCCTGCCCTCTGGGACAAAATCTATTCCTTGAACTTTTAACAGAGAACTGTCTGATTCATGGTGTACTCTGAAATGTCTGGCTATTAGTGTATTAGGCTCAGGGAACTCTATAGCCCTTAGGTGTTCTAAAAATTTGCCTCTGAGATTATAAAAAAATGATTTTACATGTTAAAGGGACAGGCTACCATAGAATTGTTATTGTTTTAAAAGATAGATAATCCCTTTATTACCCATTCCCCAGTTTTGCATAACCAACACAGTTACAGTATATTAATATACTTTTTACCTCCGTGATTACCTTGTATCTAGGAACCTTCTTCCAGCCCCCTGATCACATGCCTGACTGTTTATTATCTATTGTCTTGCATTTAGCATTGAAATGTGCTAAATCTTAAATAACCCCCTGTGCCTGAACACAGTGTTATCTATATGGCCCACGTGTACTTTCTGTCTCTTTGTGTTGAAAAGAGATTTAAAAAGCATGTGATAAGAGGCAGCCCTCAAAGGCTTAGAAATTAGCATATGTGCCTACCTATGTTTAGTTTAAACTAAGAATACCAAGAGAAAAAAGCAAATTTGATGATAAAAGTAAATTGGAAAGTTGATTAAAATTAAAAGTCCTAACTGAATAATGAAAGTTTAATTTATACTAGACTGTCCCTTTAACTGCAAAAGGCTCCAATGCACACACACAAATAATGCATACGAACGATCCTTGCTAAACTAACACTAAGCTGTCAGCCCTTAGTGATTCACATTACCAGGATCAAAGGTCATGAAAGGCAGAAATCATCTCCACAAACTACACTCCGTTCCGTTATAGTTTCCCCCTCCCTCTCCCCCCTCCTGGAGCATGATGTCAGTAATTGACAACAACAGTGACTGAACGCTCTGCTTAGAGCAGAAAACTTGTGGAGTTTGAAAAAGTAAAACTGTGGGGGGAAGTTAAAAAAAAATAGGTAATGCACTTAGCATTTGCTGCATAATGTGTATTATATACAATAGACTGGCAAATGAAATCTATTTACACCCTAACTGAGAAATAAATGTGTCTCACTGCAGCTCACACACTGCAGGCAAATGTTATATTCTCTAAGTACTGTAACAGCCAATATGCTGTGTCATGTGACTAATGAGCCCTGTAACGCACGCTACAATATGGCAGCTTACATAGGAAATTTGGCACTGGCTCAACACTATTTCAAAACAATCCCTTTGAAAAGTTTGGGGTAAGAGGAACAGATAAAATAAACAGCAGTGATTATTTTATTTTTATTTATAAGAAAAAGTAGGTTTCAGCCATTTTCATTAGGTGTTTAATGTCCCTTTAAATAACCCGGTGTTCAGTGCATTAGTTAGCTCCAGCTGTTAACATTAAAGGAATAGAGATCAATTAGTTGTTCCTCCCTTATGAATGGATACATTAGATCTGTTACAGATGAGTGGGTATCCAGTTATAATATTTACAAATATATACATCGATAGTGGGAGTTTATATTATATGTTCCTGATTCCGGCTCGTCTGACTACTTGCTTTGGCTCCTGACTTGGCTTGTCTGACTACCAGCTCTGGTTTTGATTCCTGGCTTGTTATTTGACTTGTGGACTTTTTATTATTTTTTGCTATTAATAAAGGTGTGATTATTTTTGCACGTCTCGTCTCAGTCTGATTCCTGACTATGCATATATTATCCAAAAAAAAAGATATCTTGGTAGATTATAGCCAGCACAAGCCTATTTCCAGCTAGTAACTCCAAATGAACGAGACATACCCAGATTTGCAATAAAAAAAAGGACTGCATAATTTGCTATATTCCAAATATTTACTCTTGGACATTTAATTTTGAAGCTTTTACAGTCCGCATGTGAACTAGCAATTGATCGTTGTTTAACCCTGCAAATGCTATATTCTTGCATTTTACTTTGTATATGAGGAGATATTATTCCAGGCAATTAATTAATATATGTTAAAGGGACAGTCTACACCAACATTTTTCTTATTTAAAAAGATAGATAATCCCTTTATTACCCATTCCCCGTTTTTGCATAATCAACACAGTTATATTAATATACTTTTTACCTCTGTGATTACCTTGTATCTAAGCCTTTGCAGACAGCCTCCTTATCTAAGTACCTTTGACAGACATGCAGTGTAGTCAATCAGTGAAGACTCCTAAATAACTTCACGGGAGTGAGCACAATGTTATCTATATGGCACATGTGAACTAGCACAGTCTAACTGTGAAAAACTTTCAAAATGCTCTGAGCTAGGAGGCGGTTTTCAACTGTTTAGAAATCAGTTTGAGCCTAGCTAGGTTTAGCTTTTCAAAAATACCACCAAGGGAACAAAGCAAATTTGATGATAAAAGTAAATTGGAAAGTTGTTTAAAATTGCATGCCCTATCTGAATCATGAAAGTTTAGTTTTGACTTTACTGTCCCTTTAAGCTTTGGGGTACCCCACCTTGTACTTAGTGCATGCTCTTTATTGTTTATTAACACAAATTGTCAAATGTGTTGGTTTAGTGAATTAGAAAATATACCACATTTTTTTACTGCAATTCTGGGTATGTCTCGTTCATTTGTGACACAGTATTTGGAGTTACTAGCTGGAAATAGGCTTGTGCTGGCTATAATCTACTAAGATATCTTTTTTTTATTGGATAATTAATACATTAGATTACCGGGCACTGATTGGATCACCACAGTATTTTTAAAGGGATCCAATTATTACTTATTAGCTATTTAGATTACAACCTTTAGCTGGTATTTAATCAAACACACACATATATATATATATATATATATATATATATATATATATATATATATACACATGGGCAATTTGTGTTGCTTATAAAAGTAAATTAAGAAAGCATACATAGAAATGATGGGTATATATAAGTAAGTATATATAGTAGTATAGTTAGGGATGGAGTGTAGGGAGGGTATAAGGGACCCTATACTTAAACTTAATTTATTTTTTATGTTATTTCTGCCCCCTCCATAATTAGATGCTTATGTAACTCAAATCTAGACAGAGAGATAAATATTTGACATATATCTTAAGTATATCATCTCAGTGCCAAAAATGTATAACATCCCCATCAATGTTAAATCCCCCAGGTCTGCATGTCTGCATTTATGTGTTTATATGTCTATAAATACATATGTACACACATATATACATACATATAGATATTTAGATATGTATATGTATGTATCTATATGAAAAAACTGACAACAAAAGAAGCCGCGCTACATTACCATACAGCGTGTCTTCCTGAAATATTGTAGAAACAAAGGTAGAAGTATTGTTTCTCCAACATAGGTGTGTCCGGTCCACGGCGTCATCCTTACTTGTGGGATATTCTCTTCCCCAACAGGAAATGGCAAAGAGTCCCAGCAAAGCTGGTCACATGATCCCTCCTAGGCTCCGCCCACCCCAGTCATTCTCTTTGCCGTTGCACTGGCAACATCTCCACGGAGATGGTTAAGAGTTTTTTGGTGTTTAAATGTAGTTTTTATTCTTCAATCAAGTGTTTGTTATTTTAAAATAGTGCTGGTATGTACTATTTACTCTGAAACAGAAAAAAGATGAAGATTTCTGTTTGTAAGAGGAAGATGATTTTAGCAGAAGTTACTAAAATCGATTGCTGTTTCCACACAGGACTGTTGAGATGAAGTAACTTCAGTTGGGGGAAACAGTTGGCAGACTTTTCTGCTTAAGGTATGACTGGCCATATTTCTAACAAGACTATGTAATGCTGGAAGGCTGTCATTTCCCCTTATGGGGACCGGTAAGCCATTTTCTTAGTTAAATAAAAGAATAAAGGGCTTCATAAGGGCTTAAAAAACTGGTAGACATTTTTCTGGGCTAAAACGATTGCTTTGCTAGGCATATTTTGCAGATTCTAACTATTAATGGTTATTATAATCTTGGGGATTGTTTAGAAAAACGGCAGGCACTGTGTTGGACACCTTTTTCAGATGGGGGCCTTTTCTAGTTATAGACAGAGCCTCATTTTCGCGCCACTAATGCGCAGTTGTTTTTGGAGAGCAAGGCATGCAGATGCATGTGTGAGGAGCTAAGAATCACTGAAAAAGCTTATAGAAGGCATCATTTGGTATCGTATTCCCCTCTGGGCTTGGTTGGGTCTCAGCAAAGCATATAGCTGGGACTGTATAGGGGTTAAATGTAAAAACGGCTCCGGTTCCGTTAATTTAAGGGTTAAAGCTCTGAAATTTGGTGTGCAATACTTTTAATGCTTTAAGACAATGTGGTGAAATTTTGATGAATTTTGAACAATTCCTTCATACTTTTTCACATATTCAGTAATAAAGTGTTTTCAGTTTGAAATTTAAAGTGACAGTAACGGTTTTATTTTAAAACGTTTTTTGTGCTTTGTTGACAAGTTTAAGCCTGTTTAACATGTCTGTACCATCAGATAAGCTATGTTCTATATGTATGAAAGCCAAGGTGTCTCCCCATTTAAATTTATGTGATAATTGTGCCATAGTGTCCAAACAAAGTAGGGACAGCAATGCCACAGATAATGATATTGCCCAAGATGATTCCTCAAATGAGGGGAGTAAACATGATACTACATCATCCCCTTCTGTGTCTAGACCAGTTTTGCCCACACAAGAGGCCCCTAGTACATCTAGTGCGCCAATTCTTATTACCATGCAACAATTAACGGCTGTAATGGATAACTCTATAGCAAACATTTTATCCAAAATGCCTACTTATCAGAGAAAGCGCGATTGCTCTGTTTTAAACACTGTAGAGCAAGAGGACGCTGATGATAACTGTTCTGACATACCCTCACACCAATCTGAATGGGCCATGAGGGAGGTTTTGTCTGAGGGAGAAATTTCAGATTCAGGAAAAATTTCTCAACAAGCTGAACCTGATGTTGTGACATTTAAATTTAAATTAGAACATCTCCGCGCACTGCTTAAGGAGGTATTATCTACTCTGGATGATTGTAACAATTTGGTCATTCCAGAGAAATTATGTAAGATGGACAAGTTCCTAGAGGTTCCGGTGCCCCCCGACGCTTTTCCTATACCCAAGCGGGTGGCGGACATAGTAAATAAAGAGTGGGAAAGGCCCGGCATACCTTTTGTTCCCCCCCCTATATTTAAGAAATTATTTCCTATAGTCGACCCCAGAAAGGACTTATGGCAGACAGTCCCCAAGGTCGAGGGGGCGGTTTCTACTCTAAACAAACGCACTACTATTCCTATCGAAGATAGTTGTGCTTTCAAAGATCCTATGGATAAAAAATTAGAGGGTTTGCTTAAAAAGACTTTTGTTCAGCAAGGTTACCTTCTACAACCAATTTCATGCATTGTTCCTGTCACTACGGCAACGTGTTTCTGGTTCGAGGAACTAGAAAAGTCGCTCAATAAAGAATCTTCGTATGAGGAGGTTATGGACAGAGTTCAAGCACTTAAATTGGCTAACTCTTTTATTTTAGATGCCGCTTTGCAATTAGCTAGATTAGCGGCGAAAAATTCAGGGTTTGCTATCGTGGCGCGCAGAGCGCTTTGGCTAAAGTCTTGGTCAGCGGATGTGTCTTCCAAGACAAAATTGCTTAACATCCCTTTCAAGGGTAAAACATTATTTGGACCTGATTTGAAAGAGATTATTTCAGACATCACTGGGGGAAAGGGCCACGCCCTCCCACAGGATAGGTCTTTTAAGGCTAAAAATAAGCCTAATTTTCGTCCCTTTCGCAGAAACGGACCAGCCTCTAATTCTACATCCTCTAAGCAAGAGGGTAATACTTCACAACCCAAACCAGCCTGGAGACCAATGCAAGGCTGGAACAAGGGTAAGCAGGCCAAGAAGCCTACCACTGCTACCAAAACAGCATGAAGGGATGGCCCCCGATCCGGGACCGGATCTGGTGGGGGGCAGACTTTCTCTCTTTGCTCAGGCTTGGGCAAGAGATGTTCAGGATCCTTGGGCGCTAGAAATAGTTTCTCAAGGTTATCTCCTGGAATTCAAGGAACTACCCCCAAGGGGAAGGTTCCACAGGTCTCAATTATCTTCAAACCAAATAAAAAGACAGGCATTCTTACATTGTGTAGAAGACCTGTTAAAGATGGGAGTGATTCATCCAGTTCCAATAAGAAAACAAGGGATGGGTTTTTATTCCAACCTGTTCATAGTTCCCAAAAAAGAGGGAACATTCAGACCAATTTTGGATCTCAACATCCTAAACAAATTTCTCAAGGTTCCATCGTTCAAAATGGAAACTATTCGAACGATCCTACCTACTATCCAGGAAAATCAATTTATGACTACCGTGGATTTAAAGGATGCGTACCTACATATTCCTATCCACAAGGAACATCATCAGTTCCTAAGGTTCGCTTTTCTGGACAAGCATTACCAGTTTGTGGCACTTCCATTCGGATTAGCCACTGCTCCAAGGATTTTCACAAAGGTACTAGGGTCCCTTCTAGCGGTTCTAAGACCAAGGGGCATTGCAGTAGTACCTTACTTGGACGACATCCTGATTCAAGCGTCGTCTCTGTCAAAAGCAAAGGCTCATACGGACATCGTCCTAGCCTTTCTCAGATCTCACGGATGGAAGGTGAACAAAGAAAAAAGTTCTCTGTCCCCGTCAACAAGAGTTCCCTTCTTGGGAACAATAATAGATTCCTTAGAAATGAGGATTTTTCTGACAGAGGTCAGAAAATCAAAAATTCTAAGCTCTTGTCAAGTACTTCATTCTGTTCTTCGTCCTTCCATAGCGCAGTGCATGGAAGTAATAGGATTGATGGTTGCAGCAATGGACATAGTTCCTTTTGCACGAATTCATCTAAGACCATTACAACTGTGCATGCTCGGACAGTGGAATGGGGATTATACAGACTTGTCTCCGACGATTCAAGTAGATCAAAAGACCAGAGATTCACTCCGTTGGTGGCTGACCCTGGACAATCTGTCACAGGGAATGAGCTTCCGCAGACCAGAGTGGGTCATTGTCACGACCGACGCCAGTCTGGTGGGCTGGGGCGCGGTCTGGGAACCCCTGAAAGCTCAGGGTCTATGGTCTCGGGAAGAATCTCTTCTCCCGATAAACATTCTGGAACTGAGAGCGATATTCAATGCTCTCAAAGCTTGGCCTCAACTAGCAAAGGCCAAATTCATAAGGTTTCAATCAGACAACATGACGACTGTTGCATATATCAATCATCAGGGGGGAACAAGGAGTTCCCTGGCGATGGAAGAAGTGACCAAAATAATTCAATGGGCGGAGGATCACTCCTGCCACTTGTCTGCAATCCACATCCCAGGAGTGGAAAATTGGGAAGCGGATTTTCTGAGTCGTCAGACATTCCATCCGGGGGAGTGGGAAATCCATCCGGAAATCTTTGCCCAAATAACTCAATTATGGGGCATTCCAGGCATGGATCTGATGGCGTCTCGTCAGAACTTCAAGGTTCCTTGCTACGGGTCCAGATCCAGGGATCCCAAGGCGACTCTAGTAGATGCACTAGTAGCACCTTGGACCTTCAACCTAGCTTATGTATTCCCACCGTTTCCTCTCATTCCCAGGCTGGTAGCCAGGATCAATCAGGAGAGGGCTTCGGTGATCTTGATAGCTCCTGCGTGGCCACGCAGGACTTGGTATGCAGACCTGGTGAATATGTTATCGGCTCCACCATGGAAGCTACCTTTGAGACAGGACCTTCTTGTTCAAGGTCCATTCGAACATCCGAATCTGATTTCCCTCCAACTGACGGCTTGGAGATTGAACGCTTGATTTTATCAAAGCGTGGGTTTTCAGATTCTGTAATAGATACTCTGATCCAGGCTAGAAAGCCTGTAACTAGAAAAATTTACCATAAAATATGGAAAAAATATATCTGTTGGTGTGAATCTAAAGGATTCCCATGGAACAAGATAAAAATTCCTAAGATTCTATCCTTTCTACAAGAAGGTTTGGAGAAAGGATTATCTGCAAGTTCTCTGAAGGGACAGATCTCTGCTTTATCTGTTTTACTTCACAAAAGGCTGGCAGCTGTGCCAGATGTTCAAGCATTTGTTCAGGCTCTGGTTAGAATCAAGCCTGTTTACAGACCTTTGACTCCTCCCTGGAGTCTAAATCTAGTTCTTTCAGTTCTTCAAGGGGTTCCGTTTGAACCCTTACATTCCGTAGATATTAAGTTATTATCTTGGAAAGTTTTGTTTTTGGTTGCAATTTCTTCTGCTAGAAGAGTTTCAGAGTTATCTGCTCTGCAGTGTTCTCCGCCCTATCTGGTGTTCCATGCAGATAAGGTGGTTTTGCGTACTAAGCCTGGTTTTCTTCCGAAAGTTGTTTCCAACAAAAATATTAACCAGAACGAGGCTTCTGTTGACCAGATATGTAAGGCAGCGACTTGGTCTTCACTGCACACTTTTGCCAAATTTTACAAATTTGATACTTTTGCTTCTTCGGAGGCTATTTTTGGGAGAAAGGTTTTGCAAGCTGTGGTGCCTTCCGTTTAGGTGACCTGATTTGCTCCCTCCCTTCATCCGTGTCCTAAAGCTTTGGTATTGGTTCCCACAAGTAAGGATGACGCCGTGGACCGGACACACCTATGTTGGAGAAAACAGAATTTATGCTTACCTGATAAATTACTTTCTCCAACGGTGTGTCCGGTCCACGGCCCGCCCTGGTTTTTCTAATCAGGTCTGATGAATTATTTTCTCTAACTACAGTCACCACGGTATCATATGATTTCTCCTATATATATTTCCTCCTGTCCGTCGGTCGAATGACTGGGGTGGGCGGAGCCTAGGAGGGATCATGTGACCAGCTTTGCTGGGACTCTTTGCCATTTCCTGTTGGGGAAGAGAATATCCCACAAGTAAGGATGACGCCGTGGACCGGACACACCGTTGGAGAAAGTAATTTATCAGGTAAGCATAAATTCTGTTTTTTACTGAAGGATTGTTTTTACTGAAGGCTCGTTTTGTTTTTAATCTAGTAAGTTGCATTACTAGTGTGCGCTATTTGTTAAATAAAACTATTTACCTTGAGTCGGAGGTGCGCTGTCTTCCTTCCTGTGTTACAGTATGTATCTATATGTTAAAGCCCTTTGCTGCCTATTTTTTCTAACACGTAAGACCTCATATCTTAAAAATAATTTTTATTAGATAGTAATATTTTGAGTGTAACAGTACTTTTAAATGTACAGCCATACGTCATTTTATTGCTCTTCACAGATATCACTCTTTTTACAAATTGAAGGTTTGTGGCAACCCTGTGTTGAGCAAATCTATCGGCACCATTTTTCCAATATATATATATATATATATATATATATATATATATATACACAGTATATACACATATAAACACATATCCATATATGTATATATATATTTATATACAGGGAGTGCAGAATTATTAGGCAAATGAGTATTTTGACCACATCATCCTCTTTATGCATGTTGTCTTACTCCAAGCTGTATAGGCTCGAAAGCCTACTACCAATTAAGCATATTAGGTGATGTGCATCTCTGTAATGAGAAGGGGTGTGGTCTAATGACATCAACACCCTATATCAGGTGTGCATAATTATTAGGCAACTTCCTTTCCTTTGGCAAAATGGGTCAAAAGAAGGACTTGACAGGCTCAGAAAAGTAAAAAATAGTGAGATATCTTGCAGAGGGATGCAGCACTCTTAAAATTGCAAAGCTTCTGAAGTGTGATCATCGAACAATCAAGCGTTTCATTCAAAATAGTCAACAGGGTCTCAAGAAGCGTGTGGAAAAACCAAGGCGCAAAATAACTGCCCATGAACTGAGAAAAGTCAAGCGTGCAGCTGCCAAGATGCCACTTGCCACCAGTTTGGCCATATTTCAGAGCTGCAACATCACTGGAGTGCCCAAAAGCACAAGGTGTGCAATACTCAGAGACATGGCCAAGGTAAGAAAGGCTGAAAGACGACCACCACTGAACAAGACACACAAGCTGAAACGTCAAGACTGGGCCAAGAAATATCTCAAGACTGATTTTTCTAAGGTTTTATGGACTGATGAAATGAGAGTGAGTCTTGATGGGCCAGATGGATGGGCCCGTGGCTGGATTGGTAAAGGGCAGAGAGCTCCAGTCCGACTCAGACGCCAGCAAGGTGGAGGTGGAGTACTGGTTTGGGCTGGTATCATCAAAGATGAGCTTGTGGGGCCTTTTCGGGTTGAGGATGGAGTCAAGCTCAACTCCCAGTCCTACTGCCAGTTTCTGGAAGACACCTTCTTCAAGCAGTGGTACAGGAAGAAGTCTGCATCCTTCAAGAAAAACATGATTTTCATGCAGGACAATGCTCCATCACACGCGTCCAAGTACTCCACAGCGTGGCTGGCAAGAAAGGGTATAAAAGAAGAAAATCTAATGACATGGCCTCCTTGTTCACCTGATCTGAACCCCATTGAGAACCTGTGGTCCATCATCAAATGTGAGATTTACAAGGAGGGAAAACAGTACACCTCTCTGAACAGTGTCTGGGAGGCTGTGGTTGCTGCTGCACGCAATGTTGATGGTGAACAGATCAAAACACTGACAGAATCCATGGATGGCAGGCTTTTGAGTGTCCTTGCAAAGAAAGGTGGCTATATTGGTCACTGATTTGTTTTTGTTTTGTTTTTGAATGTCAGAAATGTATATTTGTGAATGTTTAGATGTTATATTGGTTTCACTGGTAAAAAGAAATAATTGAAATGTGTATATATTTGTTTTTTGTTAAGTTGCCTAATAATTATGCACAGTAATAGTCACCTGCACACACAGATATTCCCCTAAAATAGCTATAACTAAAAACAAACTAAAAACTACTTCCAAAACTATTCAGCTTTGATATTAATGAGTTTTTTGGGTTCATTGAGAACATGGTTGTTGTTCAATAATAAAATTAATCCTCAAAAATACAACTTGCCTAATAATTCTGCACTCCCTGTGTATATATATATATATATATATATATATATATATATATATATATATATACACACACACACACATATACATACACATACACCTACATATACTGTACATACCACCAGTAACAAAGATTATGACTCACTGAAGGCTCAGATGATGGTTAGCATTTTTTAGCAATAATGTATTTTTTAATTAAGGTATTTACATTGGTTTTTTTTTAGACATAATGCTATTACACACTTATTAGACAACAGTATAGTGTAAATATAACTTTATCTATACTGGGAAACAAATAAAATGAGTGTGACTCACTTTCTATATTTGCTTTATTGCGGTGGTCTGGAACCACACCCGCAATATCTCCGAGGTATGCCTGTATTTGTAATGTTTTTTGTACAACAGTTAACCAGAGCTCTGAAGTCATGCTAACCTGATGCGTGTTAAATTCAATTGCGCTTGAGCAAACACGTTTACTTTCAACTTGTAATACCCTCGTAAATAGGCGCGATAAACCTGATACCACTCATGCGCAACTATTAGTGTGTCACTTGTAATCTGGCCCATAGTAGGGTGGCAGAAACCCCCCCCCCCCCCATTATTTGAGATATCTGTATGCCATTAATATAGTCAGCCATATAGCATTATAACTGAAGTATATCTGAGATATCATCTGCGGCTGCAAATAATACCAACTATCCTTTATATCCCATCATGATATTTCATGCAAAGATTTTGTAAAACTATTCAATAACAGTACATATCTCTATCAAGCCCTTAAGAAATAATGAGCAATGGAACATGCAGATAGTGCCCAAGTATCTAACAGAGCTGTTATCTTAGTTAAATTGGGCTATAATAAATAGAAGAGAGAGTTTATGTTAGCATATATAACTTCCAGATACTGTCACAGAGTTAGCATTAAACATTGCAACATCAATAACATAAACAGCAAAGAGACAGGCATATGATGAATATGGTTCCACTGATAACTGCTATTGAGACCAAGTTTAGCAGCTCATATAATGTAAGTAACTACAGTATAAACATGTCAGTAAACCTATATGTCAACAATTGACATACTCAACATGAATGAGTTTTGACAAACCAATAACCTTAAAAGAAAAGGCAGGTGCGAACAAGTTACCATCTGTAAACCCCTTCAATCTATGTGATCAAAGAAGTATGTGATAAGGTCCCCATAGGAGTGATAAAGAATTGGCAACAACAGGCGATAGAGCCACCTGCATCCCACAGCAATGTCCATTCCATCAGTGTTGCTCGATGCAAACCTTGTCAATTAAAGTCAACACATATAACTGTTAATTTATAGCCACTGCGCTGTCTCAAATATTGCCATAGCTGTAAAATATAATGTAGGTAGAAACTATGACCAATCCATACAGTAGAATATCTCATGGTTTTGCCGCATCTTCTTAATAGAAGGGCATCCTCTGTTAGTGTGAGGTGCTCTATATGACTCACGTTGGCATACATATTACTGCTGTATGCAATGAAGACCTTTGCCTATTTCATTGAATGGGGCTCAAGACTAGGTTCACTTGTCTCTCGCCAGGTAACACTCCTCCAAATTGGGTGCTCTTGAGTACTGCACAAAGAGGGAACATCTGGACAGATATTACGTACTATTACAGCCTCCGTGGAGGAGGTAGAAGAAAATGCCGACCAGATTTCTGCAGAGAGCATTGCTGTATGATGGTCCAGCAGTTCTGTCAGAGCCAGAAGCAATTCTCTGGGATTAGTTGCCATGATGAAATCTATTCGAGTATGTCACGGATACCGGGCTGCAAGGGTTAAACCCCTACCCCCTACAACCTCACCCCTGTTGTTTCTCAGTGGTTTTGGGCTCCTCAGAGCAACCACCATCTCTAGAAGCTGTTTGTTTGCTTTGTGTTGGCTTGTTTTTGCTTGTTTTGTGAAGAGCTGGTGTATGACCAGGAAAACCCTCCTAGGCTGGCCGGGCTCCTGGATATCCCGGTTGTCCGCCTCACAACGGACACCCGTCTAACTCCTCTTAGGCTAGCCAGGCTCCTGGAACTCCCGTTTGACCACAGGACAGCAGGACACCCGCTAACTTTACCCGAGGTCGCTCCAGTGGCCCTTTGTCCCAGAGCTCCGCTCTTCTGGGGTTTGCTGCCTCTCAGGGTGGGCCGGAGATGGGGTGATTGCCTGAAGGGAGCTCCCTTGGGAACCGGGGGTTCCGGTTCCCCCATAACCCCTATTTTTCCTGGACTTCCAGGTGGACGTTTAAACCAGCATAACTCCGGTCATGACACTTTTTGGACTGTAGATTCTGGGGACCGAGAGCTTTAAAATGATACCCTGGGAGTGCCACCCCTAGGTACTGGGAATCTGTAAGACCATGGCTGATATGGCCCGCACCAGCCTGTCTGGAGGGGCGGGAATGGCGGGAAAACTGTGGCATTGTCTCCTGTTTTATCAAGATGAGTTGTGTGTATAAAATATGTGTGTGTTTCTCATTAAAATCAGTTCCTGTTTCACCTGAATGCTAGTCTGTCTAGTTATTTGGGTGGGCTCCAGCTAAAATCACTTTCCTGGACTACATAGCAGCCTGTTCCAGGCAGAGGAAGGACCCTCTGGCAGAGCTACCTAGTCTGGGTAGCCGGAGTCTGCAACAGGGTGGGACCCTGAGTACTGGTCCTGTCGGGCATCAGGGGTAGCTACAGGCTGTAGTCACTTGCCAGCTACATAGCTGCAGTCGGCAGGGAGGAAGCAGGACCCATTTGGCGGAGCTACCCAGTAGGGGTAGCCAGGGTATCCATCACATTGGTGGCAGCGGTGGGATCTGCTTCTTTTACAAGGCTCCTGCTGACAGAGGAGAAGTGCCACAGTAGCTGGTAAATATGGAGGCAAAGTTTCCAGGGAGAGTACAAAAGATGCTGACCGGAACGAAAGATCCTTGTCTGGAACAGGACATTCTGGGATGGAGGAACCTTGCCCTCCGAGAGCTCTGGGGGGAGGCTCTTCAACAGGAGCGGAATGATGGAAAGGTCCTCCCCACGAATAATGAGAGGTACTGGGTCTGGTGGGACTTGCGAGTGCCTTTCCTGGGAGAACAGCCAAAGAAAGAATGGCTATCTGTTCTATATAGACTGGTCCAGCAAGAGATGTGGGTGGAGGATGGCTACCGGGCCCTCCAATGGTTTGTTATGCAAGTGCAGACATGGCTGGAGGATGGCTCCCCCACAGAGGGCTTTGGCTTCGGCGGCCCTGGATTACTGTTTGCAAAAAGGACAGAGGACCCACAGTTTGGGAGTGAGACGGGCCAGGGTCTGGAGGATATCTCTGGGCTCCAAGAGGAACTGCTGGATCTCTTGGAGGAAACATGGCTGCTAGATGATCTGGACTTTATAATTGACCAGGAAGAGGCTTTGGCCAATGAATACAAGGGGCTGCTTGATCTCGTTAAGCAGCGTGCCAAGGGTATACAGATTTGGGGTGCAGCCCTCTGGGATTCATGGAGCTCGACCATGGAAGAGTGGTCACAAAGAAAAAGGGAACCAGAGCTGCTAGATACAGATCAGCAGCCTGGCCCTGAGATTATAGACTTGGACAAGGGAGCCACCCCAGCAGAAGCGCTGGCAACAGGGCAGAGAGCCGCCGGCCTCTGCCCAGCACTTGTAGCAGCTCCAGGAAACCAGGGAGAGGAGGTAGGCGTCCTCCCTCCCCTTACACAGTACCCCTTCCTGGGAGAGGAGACAGTCAGTCTCTCTCCCCAGTGGCAGAGCCATCCCCTGGGAGTGGAGGTAGTCATCCACCCTCCCCATATGGAGAACCCCTTCCTGGGAGAGGAGACAGTCGGTCTCTCTCCCCAGCGACAGAGCCAGGAGCCGGGAGAGGAGACAGTTGGTCTCTCTCCCCAGCGGCAGAGCCGTCCCCTGGGAGCGGAGGTAGTCATCCTTCCTCCCCATACGGAGAACCCATTCCTGGGAGAGGACACAGTCGGTCTCTCTCCCCAGCGGAAGAGCCAGGAGCAGGGAGAGGAGACAGTTGGTCTCTCTCCCCAGTGGCAGAGCCATCCCCTGGGAGCGGAGGTAGTAGTCCTCCCTCCCCTCACAGAGAAGCCCTTGCAGGGAGAGAGGGGTATTGAAATCTCTCCCCAGCGGCAGCACAGTTTCCCATGGAGCAGAGGTAGCAGACCTCCCTCCCCAGCGGTAGGTCTCCTTCTTGGGAGAAGAGGCAGACAGTCTATCCCCTCAGTAGCTTGGAAGGGTCTCTACCCTTTTCTTGTCCCAGAGTATTTCTCACCGGGGGCAGGCATTGCATTAGGCAAGGAGGAGAAAAGCTTATACAGTTGGTGCCACATGTTTGGGCACCCGAGCTTTGCCTGCCCCACCAAGGAGCAACCTCCCCCTCTGGTCTGGGTCAGACGGTACTAAACCGAGTGTCACAGAGAGAGGCAGTGTGGCCATGGAACTTAAGGACACCGGAACTTGTGGGACAGCAATTGTTTGGGAGCCGGCCTTAGTATACTTGTTTGGGACTTTGCCTTATGTGACTATCCCTGCACCCAGGGTGCAGGATACAAACACCAGCAGGAACCTCCCAGGATGCCCCAAGCTCTGGAGGGATGGGATAACCTCTCCCAGCAACTGAGAAGTGGAGGGCCACCGTCGGACAGCCCCAGGCCGACCCGTTAAGGGACTAGCCGGGTCTGCCGAACTGGAGGGGGGAGATGTCACGGATACCGGGCTGCAAGGGTTAAACCCCTACCCCCTACAACCTTACCCCTGTTGTTTCTCAGTGGTCTTGGGCTCCTCAGAGCAACCACCATCTCTGGAAGCTGTTTGTTTGCTTTGTTTTTGCTCGTTTTGTGAAGAGCTGGTGTATGACCAGGAAAACCCTCCTAGGCTGGCCGGGCTCCTGGAACTCCCGGTCGGCTGCCTCACAACAGACACCCGCCTAACTCCTCTCAGGCTGGCCCGGCTACTGGAACTCCCGGTCGGCCACAGGACAGCAGGGCACCCGCTAACTTTACCCAAGGTTGCTCCAGTGGCCCTTTGTCCCAGAGCTCCGCTCTTCTGGGGTTTGAAAGATGGCTTGCGTTCTATAAAGAAACAAAAAGAAGAGGCGCTCTGGTGCAGATAATCCTTGGATACAAAATATAATATACTAGGGTTAAAAAAGTGATACTCACAAAGATACTTGCACATGCAGTGCAATAACAGGTAAGCCGAAGCTTCAGAGCCGCTCGGCTGACTTGCTGGAGATAAAGCAGCTGTTCACTGAATATACAAATAGCCAACGGTCCAGAGGATTGGAGATATTATCCTGAAATAGAAAATAGATACCGCCCTTGGTGCAGATAAACCCAGACACAGAACACACACACAGGGGGAGTCAGAGGATTTGTACTCACAAGCGGAGTTGCACAAGCAGTGCAATATCAGGCGTGCCGAATCTTAAAGAGCCGTTCGGCTGACTCCCCAGGATCTGTACTGTGAAGAATCCAGTAGCTGAATGAGAAGTCAGTCAAGTTTGAAGCTGCATAGTGTTTGACCGCGAACAGCTGAAAAGGCAAGGGAGTGGTTCCAATACCTGACAGGAGAGAAGCTCAGCTGGAGGATGTGAGATCAGAGTTACAGGGAATACACAGGAAGGCTTGATAGAAGAAATCTTTTTTGTATATTCAGTGAACAGCTGCTTTATCTCCAGCGAGTCAGCCGAGCGGCTCTGAAGCTTCAGCTTACCTGTTATTGCACTGCATGTGCAAGTATCTTTGTGAGTATCACGCAAGCCATCTTTTTTTCCACACCTTTGGAGAGAGCAGCTATCGATTGGGACACCATTTTGGATTGGACTTTATATTTATTGGGACACCTATTATTTTTTGTTCAACGGATATACATTTCTCCACCATTTGATTGTGGTGACTATGTTTAAAGTAATATTTTTGTGATCACATGATTTATATTTGGGGCACCATTTATCTATATCGATACTAATAATATCCATATTTTTCTAACATACATTTTTTAATAATTTATTGGTTGAAAGCATAATATAGGCGCACCTTATTTTTGGATATACTACTTAAATATTAGTAGAGTTCCATTTGCTTTCTTCTGGGGTTTGCTGCCTCTCAGGGTGGGCCAGAGGTGGGGTGATTGCCTGAAGGGAGCTCCCTTGGGAACTGGGGGTTCGGTTCCCCCTATAACCCCTATTCTCCCTGGACTTCCAGGTGGATGTTTAAACCAGCATAACTCCGGTCCCCAGCCACGGATCACGTCACTTTTTCGACGACTGTAGTTTCCGGGGACTGAGAGCTTTAAAATGACACCCTGGAAGTGCCGCCGCTCCCCCTGGGAATCTGTAAGACCATGGGTGCTATGGCCGGCGCCAGCCTGTCTGGAGGTGGGAATGGCGGGAAAACTGTGGCATTGTCTCCTGTTTTATCAAGATGAGTTGTGTGTATAAAAGATTTGTGTGTTTCTCATTAAAATCAGTTCCTGTTTCACCTGAATGTTAGTCTGTCTAGTTATTTGGGTGGGCTCCAGCTAAAATCACTTTCCTGGGCTACATAGCAGCCTGTTCCAGGCAGAGGAAGGACCCTCTGGCAGCGCTACCTAGTCTGGGTAGCCGGAGTCTGCAACAGGGTGGGACCCTGAGTACTGGTGCTGTCGGGCATCAGGGTGGCTACAATCTGTGGTCACTTGCCTGCTACATAGCTGCAGTCGGCAGGGAGGAAGCAGGACCCGTTTGGCTGAGCTACCCAGTCGCGGTAGCCAGGGTATCCGTCACAGAGTAAATCTCCTGTAGCGTTTAGTAGGGTCTGGAAAACCACTTGAAATGTCAGGGTATTACTATCTATTGTATCCGTTCAATAGCGGTATCTGATATAACTAATATACGCAGCCTAATCCAGCTGCTATACCCAGAGCTCCTGGGGATATAAAAAAAGGCCTATGTCACAGAGCGACAACCGTTGCCAGCTTTACCGTTCTAGTTCTTTAGGGCTGGCTTTTCCTTATAAAGCTTATATCAATTTGATCAGCATTGAATTAATCGATTAGCTCTTACAGCCTCTGTAAAAAAACACCATTGTGGTCGCAGCCCAGGAGTATCCCCAGCCATCTAGCAATTACTTTATAATTAAGCTCAAGGTTTTTGGGAGAGGTTGATGATTTATGTGTTGTAAGGAAACTTACTTAAAGGGACAGTCTACTCCAGAATTGTTATTGTTTTTTTAAAAAATAATAATAATAGATAATCCCTTTATTACCCATTCCCCAGTTTTGCATAACCAACACAGTTATATTAATATACTTTTTACCTCTGTGATTACCTTGTATCTAAGCCTTTGCAGACTGCCCACTTATTTCAGTTCTTTTGACAGACTTGCATTTAGCCAATCAGTGCCCTTTAACTTGTAAATCCACCGGCGTGGTCATAATGTTATCAGTATGGCACACATGAACTTACACCCTATAGCTGTGAAAAACTGCCAAAAATGCATTGAAATAAGGTTTTAGAAATTGGCATATGAGCCTACCTAGGTTTAGCTTTCAACAAAAAATACCAAGAGAACAAAGCAAATTTGAAGATAAAGGTTAATTGGAAAGTTGTTTAAAATTGCATTTCCTTTTCTGAATCCTGAATGTTTAATTTTGACTAGACTGTCCCTTTAACCTTCAGCAAGCTAAACAATTCCCAAGAACACACCTGTTCATGTACATGAATAAAGCAATACATTATTTTAGTTATTTTAATTAAAAAAAAAAAATACTTTCTGGGAGTCCTTCTATGTCAGAAGCAATGGCAGGAACATAATTAATAGCCCAACTGGTGTCCTAACAAGCAGCTGTTCAAAAAGTCAGAAATAGCGAGGGAATGGGTAAGTGCAGAGATACAAAATAACTTTAGCAACCAAAATTTCAGACATCTCAACCATTGTAACTGCCAATCACACTCTTAGCCAACTTAAATGGTAACAAAAATCCATGATTATACATTTTGGGAGGTATTAGCTTAAGGAGGTCTGTCCCTAAGATTACCAGAATAGGTATATAAATCATGGGGAAGGATGAAAGGAAAGGAAGAGGGGAGAAAGAAAACAGGAGAGAATCACAATAGAGGCGTTATAAAGACAGAGAGTCCTGCTATCCCAGGTAAATATGTTCTTGTAATTTTTATGCACTTACTTTATAGCTATAAAGGTGTTTTCTTTCTAATGGTAGTGGGAGTCCACGATCCTTATACTTTGGAGTTACATCACCTGGCCACTAGCAGGAGGCTATGACACCCTACCAGAGCTTCCATATATCCCTCCTACTTCCCCTTCCCTCACAGTAGTTCTTTGCCTTATCAAGGCAAGGAGAGAGAGGTGTTAGAAGAAAAATTCTATCATACCCTCAGTGGATAATTTATTTATTACCAGAATAGGTATATAAGTCATGGGGAAGGAGGAACGGAAAGGAAGAGGGGAGAAAGAAAACGTTATAAAGATAGTTATTGATGATTACTACTGAAGCCAGCCTCAAGGGTTTGGGAGCAGTTTGGAATCATCAGAGGACTCAGGGTATCTGGTCCCCTAAAGAAGGTTCATTACCTATCATATTCTGGAATTAATGGCGATTTTCAATGCCTTACAGGCATGGCCACTTCTTTGTTCAGTTCCTATTGGACAATGCAACATCGGTAGGGTACATCAACCACCAAAGGGGCACAAGGAGTGCCCTAGCCATGCAGGAAGTAGCTCGCATTTTGTCATGTGCAGAGATATATGAGTGTACAATTTCAGCCATCCATATCCCAGGATTGGACAACTGGGAAGCAGATTATTTCAGTTGTTAGTGTCTTCATTCAGGGCAGTGGTCTGTCAATCAGGAGATTTTCGACTGCATCATAAACAGATTGTGGATCCACTAGATAGACCTCATAGCTTCTTGCCTAAATCACAAATTACCTCGGTACGGATCGAGGTTGAGGGACTCTCAAGAGGAGTTGATAGATGCATTGACCGCTCCTTGGAGGTACAATTTAATATACTTGTTTCCTCCAATTTTGCTCCTTCCACAGATAGTGCCACGACTCAAACAGGAAAGTGTTCCAGCTCCAGCATGGCCTCACAGGTCTTGGTTTGCAGACCTAGTGTGGATGTCCAGCGATTATCCTTGGCATCTTCCTCTATGGTCAGATTTTCTGTCTCAGGGTCCTTTCTTTTATCAAAATCTTCAGTCTCTCAATTTAACTGCTTGGAGATTGAACGGTTAATACTTTCAAAAAGCGGTTTCTCTGATTTAGTAATTGATACATTAATTTAGGCTCGTAAGCCTGTTACTAGAAAAATTTACCACGCAATTTGGAAGACCTATTTCTATTGGTGTTCAAAACGAGGTTATTCTTGGCATTCTTGGCATTCGGTTCAGATTCCACAAATCCTCCAGTTTTTGCAAGAAGGTCTGGATAAGGGTCTTGCGGCTAATTCCCTAAAGGGTCGTCATGTTTACTTGGAAGCTGGCCAAGATCCACCGGTCAGAATTACTGCTCATTCCACTTGTTCAGTCACTACCTCTTGGGCGTTCAAGAATGATGCTTCTGTCAAACAAATTTGCAACTTGGTCTTCGCTTCACACGTTTATAAAATTCTATTGTTTTGATTAGTTTGTCTCATCAGCTGCTTTTGATAGAAAGGTTTTTAGGGCTGTGGTGCCTAGTACTTAGGTGCCTGCCTTACCTTTTTCCTGCCCATTCATTTTGTAGACTTCTCAGCTTGGGTGTTGGTTCCCAAGTGTATGGATCGTGGACTCTCACTACCATTAGAAAGAAAAGATAATTTATTCTTACATGATAAATGCATGTCTTTCTTGGTAGTGAGAGTCCACAAAACAACCCAAACATTGTAGTACGTGGTTGTGGCAGTCCTAGTTTGCACCTCTTTGCCCTACTGTCTTTTTTAAATTTCCTCAGCTTTAAGCACTACTGGGAGGGAAAGGGAAGTAGGAGGGATATATGAAAGCTCTGGTAGGGTGTCTTTGCCTCCTTCTGGTGGCCAGCTGATGTAAATCACAAGTGTATGGATCGTGGACTCTCACTACCATGAAATAAATTAATTTATCATGTAAGAATAAATTAACTTTTTATGTCTGTGTTTGATGTAAATATAGAACAACAAGGAAACCCATAATAATCCAGGACACAGTCAATATAATAACAAACTCAACCATGTGTATACAGCTTTCAGTTACGGTACATATAGATCCATTGACACAGTCTAGTAAATAGCTAGCTCTCTTCCCCAGTGTGGTACTCTGACTTACAGTCAAGCAGATATTGTATGGTAGGTGAAAAACCCAGCTCCAGCTGAGCCTACTCACGGAACAGCTTCTGTCCTCTCTTGGCGTCCGTATGGAGTACTCGGTCCACCTCCTCCGCTAACCATGTAGTCCATACGTCACAACACGTGACTCAGCTGGAAGATCACATGTGAGCTTCTAGACCAATAGATGTAATGCCGGCTGTCCCAAAGACAAAAGTGCCGAATCCAGGCATAAATCAACAGACGAGAGGAAAAACTTCCATCCGACACTTCGTTAGAATAAAAAGTTATCTTTATTGGAATTCCTTAAAAACAAGGCAGGCTTGGAGGTGCAATGGGGTGCTGTATGTAAGACTGGCTTACGCGTTTCAGCGGAAGCCGTAATCATTGCCTAGTATGTCTGGCACCCAGTACCTTTTTAAACATGTGTAATGCCAATTCATTAGCTAAAAAATAAATTACAAAAACACACCCATATTTATGCAAATCAGTATAGATTAACCCATAATACAACTATTCTATACAGTATTGCAGCTCAATATTAAACTCTTTCTCTTAAACAAAATAAACCACAAACTTGAAAATATATATGTATTTGAGAACAAGTTCCTAAAATAACTGGTAGCACCAATATATATTGATAAAATTATCAATAACCCAACCAACCCACAAAACTAATTAGTGATAAATTAATAATATTCATGGTAAATTAATAATTCCAGTGCATGACTGTCACATGCATGCCCAAATTATTACTCGGATCACTCGGATATTATAACTCAATGTGATAATATATGATTTAAAAAAAAAAAATGATGATTATAGTGATAAAAATTCAGAAAAAAAAACTCTTTTAACTGTCTAAAAGTACCATCGAGACATACGTCACCATTGGAGCACCCTCTTTTATCTTTCTCTTTATTTATATATAAACATATTTAGCATACTAGTTAGCAATTGCATAAGGCTGACAAATGGAGAAGATATATAAAAACGGATACAGTATACATGCTGCTTTATCTTATATCTGTCAGTAAATCAAAGACCAAATACTTGGAGAGAACAATAGAAAATTAATATTTTATTACCTTATCTCTTCTATACCCCACTGCGAGTGTATTTCTTCTGCTGGCTGTGTTTACACAACTTTTCTATAGCTTGGACCTAAGGCCAGAAACTTTCAGAATAGGTGGGGCTACCACAGGCTAAATAAACTATTTTAAATGTCAACATAAGGTTAAAGTAAATATTTGTAAACAATTTAATACACTCCAGCAGGTAAAGTGGATCATTGGGAACAAATTCAAGGATAGAAAATGTTTGAGTAAACTGTCCCTTTAATGAATCTTTAATAAGGTGAGGAAGATAAAAAAAAATGGAGAAGACAAATAAACAAAAGACATCGGGGCCTATTTATCAAGCTCTGTATGGAGCTTGATGTCCCGTGTTTCTGGCGAGCCTTTAGGCTCGCCACAAACACAAGTTATGAAGCAGTGGTCTAAAGACTACTGCTCCATAACCTGTCTGCCTGCTCTGAGGCGGCGGACAGACATCGCTGGAAATCAACCCGATCCAATATGATGGGTTGATTGACACCCCCTTCTAGCCAATTGGCCGCGAATCTGCAGGGGGCAGTATTGCACCAGCAGTTCACAAGAACTGCTGGTGCAATGATAAATCGCTGTCAGCATTTATCTATGTGCGGCGGGCATGATCTGCAATATCGGATGAACTGCTTGTGCACTGTTAAATGCTGACAGTGTATGCTGTCGGCATTCAGCGATGTTTATCGGACATAATCCGCTGAGCGAATCATGTCAGACAGACATTTGGTAAATCGGCCCCAGAGTCTGCAACATCTACCTTTTCCAAAAAAACACAAATACAAGCAGCTGCCAGACACAAATTATTTTTATCATTGTTAAAATCAGATGCCGTCATTTAATATCAATAATACAAATGCACAGTGTTGATCTCAGACATCTAGAGTGTACCACACCACCAGCTCTATTGCTAACAATTATAACAGTAAGTCTTAAACTAAGTAACAGAGGAGGGGGCGCCCTAATGGAGGATACTCTATATTCCTAACAACTATAGAAGTGATTTAGTCAGTTCACTATAGCCGTCAATATAGGCAAGATATATATATAAAAAAAAAATATATCCAACAACCTCATAAGAGAAAGATAAGATGCTTAATGAAAAAGACAGTAATCTATTCTATCAATAGTGAGCATAAATATGGATATAGATATAATAAATATAAATATAAAGCAAAAGCTCCTAGGAGAAAGATAAAGTTAGAGTGGTATACAATGATAATATTATGCAGGTGAATAGACCTCGATATAATGGATATATAGCACAACCTCCTAGGAGAAAGACACAGATAATTAGGTAACAATAATATTATACAGGTGATTAGACCTAAATATGCAACCTATCAATATGATGTGTACATTTGATTGAGAAGTGCACTGTAATATAAAATCATATATTGAGAAAAGTCTCTATTGGTATATAATGAGGAGTCACTGAGATGATGATCAGACAGCTATCTGTGGAGATCCAGGCCGGGATCCAAAACAGCAATCTATAAAAACAAGAGAAGACAGATGCGCCACATGGCCCAATATTGTTTGGTCCAAATATGTATTTGATAGATGTACAAAGATTGAACTCACATTTGTTTAAGCACCTCAGTTAGTGCTATAGAGACAGTCTGGGATCTCTTACAGTCACCCAGGGGACCAACCTCCGGTAATAGTATGATGTCTGTATCAAAACGACATAAGAGACATAGGTGCCTATATGGCTGAGTATTGTCTTGACACAGTGAGCAATGTAATAAGATAGGATAATACTCACAATAGTTGTAGCATCTCCTTTGATGCTATAGAGGCAGGATGGGATCAATATAGTCACCCACCAGACTTGAACACAGGCCCACTGGATATAGATGGAAGTCAGGACCACCAGTAGTCAGGAATACTCAGGATAAGATAACCCCTCTCAATCAAAGGGATAGCAGGCAGGCAAACAAAATGGTAGCAAGTGTTCAGGATATTAAAATAAGTTTTATTAAAATAGTAAAAACAAGGCAACGCGTTTCTCAGCTCCAAGCTGTTTCATCAGGCTGAGAAACAACAAAGGAGATGCTACAACTATTGTGAGTATTATCTTATTACATTGCTCACTATGTCAAGACAATACTAGGCCATATAGGCACCTATGTCTCTTATGTCGTTTTGATACAGACATCATACTATTACCGGAGGTTGGTCCCCTGGGTGACTGTAAGAGATCCCAGACTGTCTCTATAGCACTAACTGAGGTGCTTAAACAAATGTGAGTTCAATCTTTGTACATCTATCAAATACATATTTGGACCAAACAATATTGGGTCATGTGGCGCATCTGTCTTCTCTTGTTTTTATAAGTCTTAAACTACCATCCCCCAAAAAACTCAGCATTACTCTATAAAAGATTAGCTACATCATTCAAAAAACTTTCAGCGTTTAAAGGGATAGTCTGGTAAAAATTAAACTTTCAGGATTCAGATAGAGCATGCAATTTTAAGCAATCTTCTAATTTACTCCTATTATCAATTTTTCTTCGTTCTCTTCATATCTTTATTTCAAAAATCAAGAATGTAAGCTTAGGAGATGGTCCATTTTAGGTTTAGCAACTGGTTAGCGTTTGCTGATTGGTGTCTAAATGTAGCCACCAATCAGCTATCTGTAACATTCAAAAAGTCTAAGTCCATGTCAAATATTACACCTTTAATGGCTATCAATGATTTTAAAGGACCACTAAACACAAACTGTAAACTACATGATTTTGAACCTTCATATCTGATAATAAATTTGCAATGAAAACTGCAGCTTTATTTTGTCAAATGGGTATATTGTTTTATGTTTATTCATTTCACTGTTTCTCCTGTCACCCAGAACAAAACAATCCTTGCTAGCCAATTACAAACTAATATTCAGATGTTGGCGCCGATTTATCAATTGTCAGTCAGAGATGATTCGCTGTAGCGAATAATTTCCGCCCGACATCCCTAAATGCCCACAGCATACGCTGTCTGCATTTATCATTGCACAAGCATTTCTAGTGAAATGCTTGTGCAATGCCGCCCCCTGCACATTTGCGGCCGCTAGCAGGGGATGTCAATCATCCCGATCGTATCTGATCGGGATGATTGCAGTCCGCCACCTCAGAGGTGGCGGACGAGTTAAGGAGCAGCAGTTTTAAGACCGCTGCTTCTTTAGTCAAGTTTCCGGCAAGCCAAAAGGCTTGCCCGGAATAAGCAGCATCCGCTGCTTAAGAAATCGTCCCCATAGGACAAACGTTGTTTGCACATGTGCAGTTGAGAGACAGACTGGGGAAGCCTGCCCTCATCTCTTCCCTTAAGTTGGTTTAGTACTATTGCAAAAAATGATTTTCCTATCATGATTGTTGATGCGAAACTGATAGTCCACCTTTTACAAACAAGTGACTACTGAGAATCTTATGGGGAAGGGTGAAGTAAACAAAAGCTTACATAAATTGCCTAAAAGTATTAACCCAAACCTCCCTGGGAGAAAGTAAAACAAGTACATTTTTTAAATGTACAAGTAACAATGTCACACTCAGCTAGATTACGAGTTGTGTGTTAGAGTAAAAAAGATAAGAGGTCCTAATGCTGCTTTTTCCCTACCGCTGCTATTACGAGTCTTGCAGGTTTAGGGTCACGCACACTTCTTTGGCCTTACCGCAAAACGACTTCCGTAAACTTTGTAAAGTCTTTTTTCTATGGGACTTCCATAGAGCCGGTATTACGAGTTTGTCCTGGGAGGCCAAAAAGTGAGCGGTACACCCTACCCTGTCAAGATCCCTAACGCATTTAAAAGTCAGTAGTTAAGAGTTTTATGATACAACGCTGTAACATAAAACTCATAACTAAAGTGCTAAAAAGTACACTAACACCCATAAACTATCTATTAACCCTAAACCGAGGCCCTCCCGCATCGCAAACACTATAATACATTTTTTAACCCCTAATCTGCCGCTCCGATGTTGGGGGCACCCCTAATCTGCTGCCCCCAACATCGCTGACACCTACATTATATTTATTACCCCCTAATCTGCCGCCCCCAATGTCTCCACAACCTAGCTACACTTATTAACCCCTAATCTGCCGCCCCCAGCGTCGCTGCCACTATAATAAACATATTAACCCCTAAACACCACACTCCCGCCTCGCAAACATTAGTTAAATATTATTAACCCCTAATCTGCCGTCCCTAAAATCACCGCCACCTACCTACATTTATTAACCCCTTATCTGCCGCCCCCAACGTCGCTGCCACTATATTAAAGTTATTCACCCCTAAACCTAATAGTTACATTGTAGCTAGCTTAGGGTTTATTTTTATTTTACAGGCAAGTTTGTATTTATTTTAACTAGGTAGAATAGTTATTAAATAGTTATTAACTATTTAATAACTACCTAGCTAAAATAAATACAAAGTACCTGTAAAATAAAACCTAACCTAAGTTACACTAACACCTAACACTTCACTATAATTAAATAAATTAACTAAATTAACAACAATTACCTAAATTAAATTAGCTAAAGTACAAAAATACCCACTAAATTACAGAAAATAATAAACAAATTACAGATATTTAAACTAATTACACCTAATCTAATAGCCCTATCAAAATAAAAAAGCCCCCAAAAAATAAAAAATAAACCCTAGCCTAAACTAAACTACCAATAGCCCTTAAAAGGGTCTTTTGCCAAAGTAATCAGTCCTTTTACCTGTAAAAAAAAAATACAAACAACCCTCCCAACAGTAAAACCCACCACCCACACAACCAACCCCCCAAATAAATTACTATCTAAAAAACCTAAGCTCCCCATTGCCCTGAAAAGAGCATTTGGATGGGCATTGCCCTTAAAAGGGCAGTTAGCTCTTTTGCAGGCCCAAAGTCCCTAACCTAAAAATAAAACCACCCAATACACCCTTAAAAAAACCTAACACTAACCCCCTGAAGATCAACTTACCAGGAGAAGTCTTCATCCAAGCCGGGCCGAAGTCCTCAACGAAGCCAGGAAAAGTCTTCATCCAAGCCGGGCGAAGTGGTCCTCCAGACGGGCAGAAGTCTTCATCCAGACGGCATCTTCTATCTTCATCCATCCGGCGTGGAGCGGGTCCATCTTCAAGACATCTGACGCGGAGCATCCTCTTCATCCGACGACTAAAGATGAATGAAGGTACCTTTAAGTGACGTCATCCAAGATGGCGTCCCTTAGATCCCGATTGGCTGATAGAATTCTATCAGCCAATCGGAATTAAGGTAGAAAATTGGAACAGCCAATAGAATGCGAGCTCAATCCTATTGGATCAGCCAATAGGATTGAACTTCAATCCTATTGGCTGATTGCATCAGCCAATAGGATTTTTTATACCTTAATTCCGATTGGCTGATAGAATTCTATCAGCCAATCGGAATCTAAGGGACGCCATCTTGGATGACGTCACTTAAAAGGTACCTTCATTCATCTTTAGTCGTCGGATGAAGAGGATGCTCCGACTCGGATGTCTTGAAGATGGACCCGCTCCGTGCCGGATGGATGAAGATAGAAGATGCCGTCTGGATGAAGACTTCTGCCCGTCTGGAGGACCACTTCGCCCGGCTTGGATGAAGACTTCTCCCGGCTTCGTTGAGGACTTTGGCCCGGCTTGGATGAAGACTTCTCCCAGTAATTCGATCTTCAGGGGGTTAGTGTTAGGTTTTTTTAAAGGGAAACTAAACCCAAAAATTTTGTTTAATGATTCAGATAGAGAATACAATTTTAAACAACATTCCAATTTACTTCTATTAGCTAATTTGTTTCATTGTTTAGATATCCTTTGTTGAAGAAATAGCAATGCACATGGGTGAGCCAATCACACAAGGCATCTATGTGCAGCCACCAATCAGCAGCTACTGAGCCTATCTAGATATGCTTTTCAGCTAAGAATATCAAGAGAATGAAGCAAATTAGATAATAGAAGTAAATTGGAAAGTTGTTTAAAATTGTATGCTCTGTCGAAATCATGAAAGAAAAAACATTGGGTTTCATATCCCTTTAAGGGTGTATTGGGTGGGTTTTATTTTTAGGTTAGGGACTTTGGGCCTGCAAAAGAGCTAACTGCCCTTTTAAGGGCAATGCCCATCCAAATGCCCTTTTCAGGGCAATGGGGAGCTTAGGTTTTTTTAGATAGTATTTTATTGGGGGGGTTGTTTGTATTTTTTTTACAGGTAAAAGAGCTGATTACTTTGGGGCAATGCCCTGCAAAAGGCCCTTTTAAGGGCTATTGGTAGTTTAGTTTAGGCTACGTTTTTTTTTTATTGGGGGGGGGGGTATTTTGATAGGGCTATTAGATTAGGTGTAATTAGTTTAAATATCTGTAATTTGTTTATTATTTTCTGTAATTTAGTGTTTTGTTTTAGCTAATTTAATTTAGGTAATAGTTGTTACTTTAGTTAATTTAGTTAATTATAGTGTAGTGCTAGGTGTTAGTGTAACTTAGGTTAGGTTTTATTTTACAGGTACTTTTGTCTTTATTTTAGCTAGGTAGTTATTAAATAGTTAATAACTATTTAATAACTATTCTACCTAGTTAAAATAAATACAAACTTGCCTGGCGGCGACGTTGGGGGCACGCCCAGGACTTGTCAATTCTTTTTTAAAGCTTTACTAAAACTTATTGCCCACTTCTTGAGTTATGCTGTGATTATCTACACACTGATGCTCTTCATTACTGTATAGCTCAGTTCTGAAATTATTGACATAGTATTTTGAAAATATGTATCAGAAATATATAACATTCGGGTTTCAAATATATTAAACAGTCTAAAGTTCTTGGATTATATATATATATATATATATATATATATATATATATATATATATATATATATATGTATGTATGTATGTGTGTGTGTTTGGTTTACAATTTATAAAATATATTATAATCATCGTCATTTATTTGTCCATATTCACATAGGTTTTGATCATGTGTATATTTATTGTACTTATATGCCAGAAAGGAAGCCAAACAACAGGTGCTGCTTACTTACTTAAGATATGTTAATGCACAGTTGGTCTCACAATCCTGTAAGCATTTAAATCTAAAAGGTATATGGCCAGCTGTTAGACAGTGAGGTGCCAGGAACTCCCTACAACCCAAAGAGACATCCTTAGTTGGCTAGAGGAGTGACTGGCCTAGCTAGTTATGTTAATATATACATATACATTTCAAACTAGTTGTATATAGACTGCTGATAGTGGAAGTAGCAAGTTCTGGGGTCTGCCATGAGTGGAACTTAGGGTGCCCAGCAGTCTAAAGATCCTGAGTGAACCTTGGGCCAGAGACCAGTCCTGGAGCAGTACCTAAAGATCAGAGACCCACAAGGAGGAAGTCTGGAAACACTGGCTCATAAGAGAGTGAGAATCAAAGATATATTGGTTTTACTTTAGCGGTACTATTTGTTTTTTGCACTTTGTGTATGTTTGTATGTTGTTTTTCTTCTACACAACTCATGGAACAGTGTTTTCATTTATGTATACAATATAACATCTTTTTTTTATTTATCATGTTTGTGAATGTCTTGATTTTGTCACATGTTCGCTAGCGAATTTCTTAAATATATATATATTTTATATTCAAGGCTCAAAATATTTCCATTAGCCATTGGCGAGTCGAAATTTAACAGTTGTGATTGAAGTTAGTGAGTGAATTTCTACAAATATCATCTAAAGGGATATTATAAATCCATGAAAGGGCAAGGATATGTTATTCCTCTAGGGCTATAGGGACCCCATTAGTGCTTAGACTGTTATTTCTGAGAGGGTAAAAAGGGGTAGAGAGGGATTGGAGAGGGAAAGTGGAGAAAAAGATAGCGTTAAGAAAGAGAGGAAAAAAAAAGAGATTTGAGAGAGAGTGTAAAGAAAAGCTATGGCCTGAGAGAGAAGGGAGGGGATAAAAAGAGAGATTGAAGAGAGGAGGGAGTGGAGAAAGATAGATGAGGGATGATAGTTTTTAAAAAATTTCCCAGGTCTGCTTATGACCTCACATTAATGCTAACGCTCTCTGCACTCTCTCAGTTCAACAACTTTCCTTTTCTGTCCAGCTGTTGTCTTTTCCAGAACCCTAGTTGATGTTGCTAACTGCTATGCACTTATTTTGTTAATTTATTACTGTTTGTAGCATTATTTAATTTATAGTATAAAACAAAAATATAAAAAAAAATAACTGCACAATAAGGTGTTTCACATTGGCTAAACATATGCAAAGAATGGGGGGTTAATGGGGGGGATCAAAAGTGGTGAGTAACATTTTGGGCTGGCTAGTAGCTTAGGGCTTGAAATTATTAGCCCTGTATATATATATTACAATTTAAAATATATTAAACAAACAACAAACATTTGGGCATTGTAAAAATAAATACCTAATTTATTACTTACCATGGATGACTGTGGGCTGTACTCTCTCAAATAAATAATGTGATTTCTTTAACGGGATGTTAAACATTCTGTTTCATTGTTGAAATAAAATACACTAAGCAGTGTATTAAGCTTAATAAAAATGCAATATTATTTTATTTATTATACTTTATTTATAAAGCGCCAACAAATTCTTCAGAAGCATGTAAGCAGAGCATTCATCAAAGGAGATTTGCTCTGTATGATTTTAAAAACCAACATCAAGACGTTTTAAGGTCGATATATTTAAGGAAATGACGTCATAGGGCGTGAACATTAAATAAAGGTCGTCTAAGAGTGATATTGAAAATTAAAAATGTTATACTATAATTTTACACAATTATAAAATAAATACGATTCAACGTGTGATAGAAATTCACAAAAAGAAAGAAAGAATACACTTTAGTATTGAATAGTATAAATCATGCATAAAAAACATATTATACTAAATTAATGTATGTAATAATAGGTTTAATGTGATAGAAAAAAATCAACATATTAATTTAAAAGTATGAATAAAGGATTAATACTTACCATTGATGACTGTGGGCTGTACTCTATCAAGAAATAATGTGATTTCTTTAAAGGGATGTTAAACATTCTGTTTCACTGTTGAAATAAAACACACTAAGCAGTGTATTAAGTTTAATAAAAATCATTGCAATATTATTATTTAATTTATTATACTTTATTTATAAAGCGCCAACAAATTCTGCAGCGATGTCCGGTGAAAATATTTTTAAGAGACAGGACAAAATGTATCAAACAAATACAGGAGGAATTCAGGGCCCTATTCTCCTGGGAATTTACAATCTAGAAGAGTAGGAGGGTGAGAAACAGGAAGTGGGGACTGCAAAGGTGACAATGATGTTAGTACAGAGTTAGATGAAGGAAATTATTAGGTAAGTGGAATTAATTTGTTACAGAGTTGGGTGGTAGGCTTCCTTGAATAAAAGAGTATTTAAAGAAGGAAAGTCTGGCAGCGCAAGGAAGTGCGTTCCTGGGGGTTGTTGCCACACTAGAGAAGTCCTGCAGTCTAGAATGGGAGGAGGTAATGGTAAAAGATGCAAGGAGCAGGTCATTGTTGATCCTTAGGGGGTGGGCTGGATTGTTGATTAGTGAGGACAGGTAGTGGAGATCAGCATTGGCAATGGCTTTTTAGGTCAGTGTGAGAATTTTTAAATTAATTCTGCTTTGAATGGGGAGTCAGTGAAGGGACTCACAGAGAGGGGCAGCAGATACAGAGTGGCGGAAAAGGTGGATTAGCCTGGAAGAGGCATTTAGGATGAATTAAAGAGGAAAGGGTGGTAGAGAGCATGACCAGTTATTAGGTTATTACAGTAGTCACATTGGGAGTGTATTAGTTGCTTAGTGTTGTCAGCTGTCAAAAACTGACAAATTTTAAAAATGTGTGCAAGTGGTTGCGGCAGGATGAAGGGAGCAATTGTATGTGGGGAATAAAGGACAGATTGGAATCAAGTGTAACTCTGAGGCAGACTTGGGTGATGGTGAGATAGTGATGCCGCCAACAGTGATAGAAAAGTCAGAAATTGGATTAGAGCTTGAGGAGGGAATAGAAGGAGCTCAGTCTTGCACATGTTAATCTTTAGGTAGTGAGAGGCCATTCAGAAGGAAATGCCAGATAAGCAGTTGCTGACATGCGAAAGGACAGAGGGAGACACAGCAGGGATGGAGAGGTAGATCTGAGTATCATCAGCATAGAGGTGATATTTGAAGCCATAGTTGTTGATAGGCTTACAAAGTGAAGAAGTATAAATAGAAAGAGTAGAGTAGAGGACCCAGGATATAGCCTTGAGGTACTCCAATTGACAGAGGCATTGAAGAGGAGTCGCTGCCAGCAAATGACACAGAAAATGACGTGTTAGAGAGATAAGAGTGAATCCAAGATAGGGCGGTGTCACCGAGACCAAGAGAGCTGAGAGTATGTAGGAGGAAGGGGTGGTCAAGGGTGTCAAAGGCAGCTGAGAGGTCAAGTAAGAAAAGTATAAAATAGTGGCCTTTATTATTACCAGAAAGAAGATAATTGGTGAGGGCAGTCTCAGTTGAGTTCTGGGAAAAGAATGTAAGTCAGATTGCAGGGAGTCAAGCAAGGAGTTGGAGGATGGGAATCGGCTTAGGCAGTCAAAAATTAGTTTTTCCAGGAGTGTTTTAAGTTAGTGGAAGCAGTGATATGGGCTGATAGTTTGCAGGAGAATTAGTGTTAAGGGATTTTTTTTTGGAGATGGGGTAACCTTTGCAAGTTTGAAAGAAGATGGAAATGAACGGATAGAGGGGGATAGGTTGAAGATATGAGTTGGAGTGAGGGTGGAAGACATAGAAGGCATTAGATGTGAAGGAATAGGTTCAAGCATTCAGGTAGTGATGCGTGATGAAGACAATAAGGAACCCACTTAATTTTCAGTGGCTGGGGGGAAGATACATAAAGTGGCAGAGAGGGTGTTTGGGGGTGGAGATAGAAGATTGCAGGCTTGTGTCACGATGTTGCTTCGGATAGTATGTGTTTTGTTTAAAAAGTAGTCTGTCAGGTCTTGAGCACTAAAGGTAGATAAAGGGGGGGGTGCAGGTGGGTAGAGAAGAGAGTTGAAAGTAGAGAAGAGATGTTTAAGGTTTGAGGAGTATGTAGATATAAGAGAAGAGAAGTAGGTTTGCTTTGAGAGTGGATGTGTAAGAGTATGAACTTATAGTGGATGAAATCAGGTTTATAGCAGGATTTCATCCAGGCAAGCTCAGTAGTGAGGAATCATTTTTGCAGGAAGGGCAGTTGCTGAGAGTGCCAGGGTTGTAACTGATGACGTGGGGTTTTTCGTAGTTACATAGATATTGACGGCAGATAAGTACCATAGGCCCAGCAAGTCTGCCCGATATTACCTAACAGTATAAACGTATCTACTTTGTAGGATAGCCTTATGCTTGTCCCATGCATTTTTAAAGTCCCCCATAGTGTTTGTCGCTACTACCTCTTGAGGAAGTTTATTCCATAAATCAATCACTCTTTCTGTAAAGTAGTGCTTCCTCAAATTACTCCTGAATCTACTACCCTTTAGCTTGAGCTCATGACCCCTTGTTCTTGAATTTTCCATTTTATGTAAAATACCCACAGCCTCAGTTTTACTAAGCCCTTTAACGTACTTGAAAGTTGCTACAATATCACCTCTTTCCCTTCTCTCCTCTAAGCTATACATATTTAGGTCATTGAGCCTATCCTGGTAAGTTTTATTTTTTAGAACATGTACCATTTTTGTAGCCCTCCTTTGCACAGATTCAAGTTTGTTAATATCCTTCTAAAGATATGGCCTCCAGAACTGCACACAATACTCAAGATGAGGCCTAACTAATGATCTATAAAGTGGCATAAGTTGGGAAGGAGCAAGAGTGTCTAATGCAAAGGACAGAGAATTGTTATAGTGGGCTGTAGCAAAGTCAAGGCAGGATATCATGGAAGTGTGGGGGAGGAGATGTTGGATTATCAGAGCAATCGGACCCAGATAACATGATCTCCGGCTCCTAACACTGGTATTAGGGTTAAATTAATAGTTTGATATACTGTTCAGAAGCTTTGCTAAAGACCTCAATAGGACTTCTTCCTTATTAGCACTACTGCCCAAGATATGGAGCCTAAGCAATGAACTTCATCCTGATCTAACTCTAAGGGGCCTATCTATCAAGCTCCAAATGGAGCTTGACGCCCCGTGTTTCTAAAGACCGCTGCTTCATAACCCTGTCCACCTGCTCTGATGAGGCAGACAGGAATTGCCGGAATTAAACCCGATCGAGTACGATCGGGTTGACACCTCCCTGCTGGCGGCCAATTGGCCGCGAGTCTGCAGGGGGTGGCGTTGCACCAGCAGCTCACAAGAGCTGCTAGTGCAATGCTGAATACGGAGAGCGTATTGCTCTCCGCATTCAGCGAGGTCTTGCAGACCTGATCCCCACTGTCGGATCAGGTCCGCAGGTCCTATGATACATAGAACTCAAAAAAGTGAATAGCAGCACTCCAATAAACTTTTCAATTCTTTATTGCATATCCAGGAGTACAAACAGATAGCAACGTTTCGGACTACATGTCCTTCATCATGCCATACTAACATCACTTCCTCTCCCTCCTTATATACCCCTAAGGACACACCCACATTCTAGTTAACTCTTTACCAACTACAGATACTACTTAATTACTTCTGCATACGTGGGTATCCTATATTAATAATTACTAAACTAATTCACAATCTACCTATATTTAATAGGAAGGTGAAAAATACACAGATTTTTATGAAGGCATCAATATTAATTACACAGTATTTCATTTAAAGAAAGAATATATATCAATTACAATTTCCAGTTTCCCATAACATTACTATTTTTCTTTTGTCTTAATTCTTTTTTTCTTTCTTTTTTTCTTTTTTTCATATATATCACCACACATTCTCAGATTCTGGGTGCCATCAAACTTCGTACACAATACTGATTATCCAAAAAAGAGAAAAAGAGAGACAAACATAAGCATTGGCCATCATATATAATTTGATGATACATAGGCCTCTAAGGCTGCAGTTACTAACAGTTCAGAGGCAGATATAGCGAGATTTATAGCTCACAGTACCTAAGCTACTGATTATACCCCCCACCCAGATTGCTGAGTCAAGCAGATGGAGCTTCTCTGGACATATTACTAAGTTCAGCTCTGTATGCCTCAAAAAGGAATATGGTGGCTGTGAAGGACTGGGAAGGACTGGGAAAAGAAAATTCTGCATCCCTTCGAGACTTCCTTTCAACAACTAGAATCACAGTTGAACAGTGCTCTGAAAGAGAAGACACCTCACCGAAAGCCAGCTACACAAGCTACACAGGGGCAAGGGGTACACAGCACGTCAGAAAAATCACTTGTCACGACCACTGACACCCATATAAGGGCAATGAAAGAATCATTTTATGCTACAGAGGGGTACCTGTTGATAGACGAGCAGAGATCGCTGAAAGCTAGACATCAGAATTCGTATCTGTTCCATACCCCTGGTAAACCCTAATCATTTGATGGCATCGGCAGTCTTTTGATGACATCGACCTTCAATTTACAGGGCAACCCACAACAGCAATCTTTGTACACCCTGGATGGAGATCCACGTATGCTTTGACATACTCGCTACAGCAAGATAGACCACTGCCCAGCCAACTACTCCGGGAAGACCATGCTGTTTCTCACCCACCAATGGTCTCTGGCATGAGTTCATGCTGCCTCCCTGGGAATCTAAATTTCGAGATTTTTTTTTAGATCTAAGCAGCCGACTAAGGTACTTTCGCCTCACACCTATAATGATCAGAAAATAGGAGTAGGATAGAGCCACTTTCTCCATCTCCCCTTGACATACAGATGCACTCTTCTTGGACTTTGAGCTGAATTTGCTACCCACTGAAAGATATTGTCCAAAAGTTCCTTGTTTCTACACATTTCTTTTAGGATGGCAAATGGGGTTATAACCCTCATATTGTAATGTTCATAGGATATTTCCCTATCAGACCAAACTTGGCCAGTAGTCTTCTTATCCCAGCGTCAAGTGGAAGGATAAGGAAATATCCCAGAACAAAGTGAGATGTATGAAATGAGGTAAGCAGTACTCACGTTAGACAGGCCAGTCCAAGGAATCAGCAGTATTGGGTAAAACAACAGAGTGGTCAGTCAGGCAGAGTTCAGCAACAAAAAGGCAATCCAGCAATTCAGGGGTTAAACAGCAGAGTGGTCAGACAGGCAGAGTTCAGTAACAATAAGGCAATCCAACAATTTAAGGGTTAAGCAGCAGAATGGTCATACAGGCAGAGTTCAGTAACAAGAAGACAATCCAGCAATTCAGCAAAGTAACACTCAGGAGCACACAAAGTAAGTCCTATACTTGGGAAGTGTATGTAAGTTATCCAGGTACTTACATAGACGCCGATTCGCACCAAGGAGAAATTCAAAGGATCCAACCGGCTTGAGAGGGGAATTGATGTGCGGCGGTAACATCACCGCCGCACGTTCACAGCAACCACCGCATCCCGGTGCAACGGGGAGCGGCGTGACACATATAATGTAAGCTAATAGTTATGCTCCAATATTGACAGGTCCTTTATTTTCAATGACAAGTGATCTAAGCTGACTGATGGTTTTCTGTTACATATAGTTCTCAAGAGCCATAGTGATCAGTATCAGATATCTATTAGCCCTTTATAATGCTATTTCCAAGAAGTATTATATATCTGTTCTTGGTAGCTAAACAAATGGTTAAATAGGTCTACTTTCCTATACCCACATATATTATGTATGTCACCCTATTTTCTAGCTAATAATATGTTGAATTCTTCATGGTTTAAATTTTAAATTGAGCCACGTTGTCAGTGGCCGAGATGACAAGGCTCCCTCAGTATGCAACTTGAGGACTGTGTCTATTGATGCCAGACTCTGCCTATTTATAAGAACAATCTATGGAAGGTAATTGGTAGGTAATAGCTGCCACTTATTGTCTCACAGCTTGTGAGGGCCCTATTAGGCTCTATTATGGCATATATGTGTTTTCTGGAGGATAGCCACCATTGATCTTGCATCTTATCCTATTTATCTATTCCTACGTTACCAGGAAACCTAATCTTTTACTGCTTGCCCCCCCCCCCCCCCATTTTAGTTTACTTAGTAAACGTAAGAAAATATATTCTTTGACCTATATACCAGAATTATTATTTTATACGTTATTTGAGAAGCAAATAACTAGATTATATACCCAGATAACCTATAATGTTTGTTTACATAAAACAATGTTCTACTATATACAAGTTTAAGAAATATAAAAGAAGGTTCACCATTTGAAACCCAAAAGTGGTCTCCTTTGGTTTCGGATCACCTACTATAGCTTTATATCTTAGTCAATAGGAGGTCCAAGAGTGGCCTCATAAGCCATTCAGTGGGTTTCTCGTTTAACTGGCAAACTATATGTTTACAAAATGTTTAATTTGTCATATAAACATGTAATGTATATTTCTCTTGTAAGGTGTATCCAGTCCACGGGTTCATCCATTACTTGTGGGATATTCTCCTTCCCAACAGGAAGTTACAAGAGGACACCCACAGCAGATCTGTCTATATAGCTCCTCCCCTAACTGCCACTCCCAGTCATTCTCTTGCAACTCTCGACAAAATAGGAAGTACAAGAGATATGTGGTGACAGTGTAGTTTTTACCTTCAATCAAGAGTTTGTTATTTTTAAACGGTACCGGCGTCGTACTGTTTTACTCCCAGGCAGAAATTAGAAGAAGAATCTGCCTGGACGTTGATGATCTTAGCGGTTTGTAACTAAGGTCCATTGCTGTTCTCACGCATAACTGAAGAGTATGGGAAAGACTTCAGTTGGGGGAACGGTTTGCAGATTACCTGCTTTGAGGTATGTTCAGTATGTTTATTTCTAGAGAGATGATAAGATCTAGAAAATGCTGACAGAGCCTTGTATAATTGAGGTAAGCCTGATGCAGTGATTTAACAATGACTGGGATCATGCTTACAAAAAAGGGTAATATTCATGTTAATACTCATATTTCTTAGTGACAAAGGCCTAGATTTAGAGTTCGGCGGTAGCCGTCAAAACCAGCGTTAGAGGCTCCTAACGCGGGTTTTTTACGCACTCCGGTATTTAGAGTTTATTTACCGCGACTCAAAATACACCTAACGCTCAACTTTCTACCGCCACCTCAGACCCAGTAGTAAACATATACCGCACAAAAAAACATCCACGAATCACAAAACAAATATTACACAAAGTACACTTACACTCATACAAACACAACACTATCTTTATTTTTCGTATTTTTTATTTTTTCTTTAAAATACAAAGGATTAAAGTTGCGAGATCTCGGGTGTTTGAAAAAAATCCACACAAATCCATTTTCCCATTGACTTACATGGACATACGGGAAAAGACCCTCATATACCTACATCTAACGAATAACATTATCACAAACATACACTCATCGATGCATACAAACAATATACACCACATTACATACACAAAATATTTATTTATTACAAAAAGAACACGATTTAGTTACTTTTTCACACAAGCTCATGACGTCACTCACTTTACGAGGAAAACCAGTCTTAGAAAAAAAAATATAGAAATCTTTGGAGCCTCCATTGACTTCTATTGGGAAGACGTGCTCGTGCACGCGAAACCCTCATTTCCCTAACGCACGCAAATAGCGTAGACTGAAAAACTCCAAATACCAGCGCTAGAAAATACATGATTTCATGCGTTAGACCCAGCTATGATAAATAGATAAAGAAATGACTATTTCCCTATGGTGGACTTATGTTTTTTAATATTAAATATTCACCACACCATAAATATTTTTAACACTTTTAGATTACATCAACTACAAATCCCCATCACTAGTAACACATTATTATTTCAATAAAATTACATTTAAAATTAAAATAAAATTCTATACACATTTCTGGATTCACAAACACTACACAATGGGAAACATCTCTCATTTACCTTTATTATTGCATTTCTGTTATTCAACTCATATGCTTGCAGCAACTGCATATCTACATAGGCTTAACACATGATCACTCATGGATGCACATACATTACTTTTAACATTCACTCATACATGTGCATTCAAATGATGGGGGAAAAACACATTACATTCTCTCTAGGAATCACAAAACACAACATATGGATTTTACTGTACTTTTAACATCATGATTCCATCACCAGAAACCATTAGGAATTACGTACAACAAGAACATCATTACACCAGATTACAGATGTCACTTTATGGGAAGGAACAACAATGCCAGACCGCTATATAGAAGTCAGCATATGTGGGACACAATCACAATATATACGTACATGTACATAACACGCATCACCCATCACGCAACCACAAAGCACACATTTAGATTTTATTCAGCACACAATAACAATGTAGCACAATACAACAACACAATGAGGATTTCACAACTACATAGGCAGGTTAATAATATCATGACGTCATTAGAAGATTCAACCATACACATCACAGATTCACCACTGTACCGCCCCTTTAGGAACTTTAACACTCAATACTACAATACAACATATACGTAAAACACACTTTTGAACAGCATTATTATGGAGATTTCAATGGGACAATTCAGAAATATTGTCAGATCGCACATCAATTATATATATAATACTACAGATGACAGCCGGAAGTTATTCAGTATTAGTGCGATTTGAAAGGGACGCGTACAATATTCACATCTCGGCAATCACTTATATATACAATACTACAGATGACAGCCGGAAGTTATTCAGTATTAGTGCGATTTGAAAGGGACGCATACAATATTGACTGCTCGGAAATCACTTATATATACAATACTACAGATGACAGCCGGAAGTTCTTCAGTATTATTGCGATTTTACAGGGACGCATACAATATTGACATCTCAGCAATCACTTATATATACAATACTACAGATGGCAGACGGGAAGTTATTCAGTATTAGTGCGATTTGAAAGGGACGCATACAATATTGACAGCTCGGCAATCACTTATATATACAATACTACAGATGGCAGACGGGAATTTCGGAATTATTATTGCGATTTGAAAGGGACGCGTACAATATTGACAGCTCGGCAATCACTTATATATACAATACTACAGATGACAGCCGGAAGTTATTCAGTATTAGTGCGATTTGAAAGGGACGCATACAATATTGACTGCTCGGAAATCACTTATATATACAATACTACAGATGACAGCCGGAAGTTCTTCAGTATTATTGCGATTTTACAGGGACGCATACAATATTGACATCTCAGCAATCACTTATATATACACAATACTACAGATGGCAGACGGGAAGTTATTCAGTATTAGTGCGATTTGAAAGGGACGCATACAATATTGACAGCTCGGCAATCACTTATATATACAATACTACAGATGGCAGACGGGAATTTCGGAATTATTATTGCGATTTGAAAGGGACGCGTACAATATTGACAGCTCGGCAATCACTTATATATACAATACTACAGATGACAGACGGGAAGTTCTGAATTATTATTGCGATTTTAAAGGGACGCATACAATATTGACAGCTCGGCAATCACTTATATATACAATACTACAGATGGCAGATGTTACTTTATCGTTTACAAACAATATTGCAGCAACATTGATCGATCACATTCGATGCACATTATACACAACTATGCACTTTCATTCATGTTAGCCTGGACGTGTGCTTGTTACTATAACATCGCGTTTAGGAAATATTGATTACGCATATGATCAAACATTACAAACATGCACTGTATGTGTGATATTGGACACTTTCACATTGAGAATCATTGTTTGAAACTAACATTTCAGCAAACAACAAATAAACGCCCACTGTGAAAGCATTCGCGCCGCTCACATACAAACAGGTGAATACAATCAGCAATCATTACAAACTCACTACCATTGGACTAATTGTACTATAAATCCCCCAAACAACATGGCCAATGCATCACTTGTGATCCACATCAGATCAAGTGCTTACCTTGTTACGCTGTTTTGAAAGATGGATGACGATGACATGGTAGACGCTGCTGGTGGTGCTATTGGCGAACTAGCTGTTGGTCGAATCAGGCAGCCTCGGCGGCTCAGACCGAGACGAAGGGGTCGTCTGGTTCGAGGTCCTCGTGTCTACAGGGTGAGACCCACCTTGGAAAACATGAGTGACTTTGAGGTTTATGATAAGTATCGGCTCGATCGCGAACAGCTCATTGGCCTTTACGATCTTCTTAAACCTCATTTGGAGCCACGTATACAAATAAGGACTGCTGTTCCCCCCATGAGTAAGATGCTAAGCTGTCTATACGTCCTGGCCTCCGGGAGTTTTCAATCCGGAGAACTGTACATGCATGGCCTGGCTCAAGGTACATTCTCTGGGGTGTTTGATAACTTTCTGAACGCCATGGTACGTATCAGTAAGCAATACATAGGATTCCCACAGAATGATGGTGATTGGAGGCGCCTGAAGCGGGAATTCTTTGATATTGCTCAATTGCCCAATGTCTTGGGAGCCATTGATTGTACCCACATTGCGCTGCGTGCTCCAATTGATGACTTGCCCTTCAGAAATCGCAAACATTTTCATAGCCTCAACGTGCAGTATGTTTGTGACGCACGGATGAGGATTATGCATGTGTATGCGAATTTTGGAGGTGCTTGTCATGATGCCCGCATCCTCTCTCTGTCGTCCCTGTGGAGACAGTTTGAGGAAAGACAAATGCCCCCTGGTTATCTCGTTGGTGAGTATTTGTGCACAACATGGTTAATTATTTTGACAATTGCCCCTGTATTTTTTAACTGTTAGCGTCATGTTCAGCTATAGGATTAAATTTAACCATTTGTTATTTACCGACGCTAATGTCTATTTTTATTGAAATGCAGATATGTAGCATGTCTTACCTTAAGTGTTCAGATAGAGAATGCAATGTAAACATGTAGTTAGCATTTTACACAAGGTTTGTTTTAGGAGAAATACGCATATGTAGCATGTCTTAGATGAAATGGCAAGATATTATCTCATGCAATTTAACCCTGTCATTGTCTTTTTCTGCTAATGTCTAGTTTTATTGAAATGCAGATATGTAGCATGTCTTACCTTAAGTGTTCATATAGAGAATGCAATGTAAACATGTAGTTAGCATTTTACACAAGGTTTGGTTTAGGAGAAATACGCATATGTAGCATGTCTTAGATGAAATAGCAAGATATTATCTCATGCAATTTAACCCTGTCATTGTCTATTTCTGCTAATGTCTAGTTTTATTGAAATGCAGATATGTAGCATGTCTTACCTTAAGTGTTCATATAGAGAATGCAATGTAAACATGTAGTTAGCATTTTACACAAGGTTTGGTTTAGGAGAAATACGCATATGTAGCATGTCTTAGATGAAATAGCAAGATATTATCTCATGCAATTTAACCCTGTCATTGTCTATTTCTGCTAATGTCTAGTTTTATTGAAATGCAGATATGTAGCATGTCTTACCTTAAGTGTTCATATAGAGAATGCAATGTAAACATGTAGTTAGCATTTTACACAAGGTTTGGTTTAGGAGAAATACGCATATGTAGCATGTCTTAGATGAAATAGCAAGATATTATCTCATGCAATTTAACCCTGTCATTGTCTATTTCTGCTAATGTCTAGTTTTATTGAAATGCAGATATGTAGCATGTCTTACCTTAAGTGTTCATATAGAGAATGCAATGTAAACATGTAGTTAGCATTTTACACAAGGTTTGGTTTAGGAGAAATACGCATATGTAGCATGTCTTAGATGAAATAGCAAGATATTATCTCATGCAATTTAACCCTGTCATTGTCTATTTCTGCTAATGTCTAGTTTTATTGAAATGCAGATATGTAGCATGTCTTACCTTAAGTGTTCATATAGAGAATGCAATGTAAACATGTAGTTAGCATTTTACACAAGGTTTGGTTTAGGAGAAATACGCATATGTAGCATGTCTTAGATGAAATGGCTAGATACAGATTTATATATATTTTTTTTTATTTTTTTTATGTTTCTGACAACTTTTAATATGGATTATGGTTTTTAAAAAATATATTTATACAACAATATACTAGTTTAAGTATTCTGTTTGAATTATGTTCTGTTCTAAATTTATAGGTGATTCTGGGTACATGAGCCGGCCTTGGCTCATTACCCCCTTGCGTAGCCCAACTGATGTGTCTGAGGAGCGCTACAATAGGGCTCATAAGAGAACCAGGGCGGTGGTTGAAAGGATGTTCGGGCTCCTGAAGATGAGATTCAGGTGCCTGGACCGTTCTGGAGGAGCACTCCAGTACAACCCAAAGAAGGTGGCTAAGATCGTTGTAGCCTGTAGCGTCCTGCATAATATTGCACAGCGGGCTGGGATGCTGCAGGCCGTCCCGGTGGACAGAGACCTCCTCAGAGATGAGGAGGATGATCCTGTTCTAGAGGGGGAATTCCAGGACGAGGGACTTGATGTCAGAGCAGACGTCATCAACCGCCACTTTAGACGGTAAATAATAGAAGTTACACTGGAGTATTTTCAATAGATGTGAACTCTAGGGAAATGACAAGTAGAGAATTGTGCAAACATGTTAGTATTGATCAAATGTTAGAATAATATTTATTTCTCATAATATAGGTGATGCTCTGGGCATTGGGTCCTATAGCGAGTCTTTGCCACCTGGTTTTTATAGAGGACATCAGATGGTAAGTAGAAATGTATGGACTGTTGCTGGCATGATTTGTACACAAATACATAATATGGCATACATTTTTAAAAATATAACTTTGTTTACACATTACTTATGTACATAATCAGAAAGGGATACTCTAGAATGACTATGGTTCAATGTCACACAGAGGTTTGTTCTGCTCAATATGACTCATCTTCACACTTGATAGAAAATAACACAGGTTCATACACAGGCTTAGTAAGCTAGTGATAGATATTTATTATGAAATGGGGGGTGGGAGAGGGGTACAGAACTGATTCACACACTTGTATGAAATCTTTATATATAATTTCTTACATTAGGGAGATGACTTAATATAAAGACTGAAAGGGAACAATTTGAAGCCTGACAGTGAAGATTTCCAAGACTGACAGTGGGGAAAAAGCCAAGATTGAAATTGAAGTATACCAATGGGATCATGTCTGGCATATTTAAATTCTGCTGACCTTGAAAACCATACAAAGACATGTTCACATGGTAAGTGCAAACTATTTGATAGAATAAGGCTGTGGAGACATCCTATTGGAGACACTTAGATGATTTTCTATTTTGTAGATGGTATTTCCCAGTCCTCTATTTAATGAACTGATGAATAAGACACCTATTGAAGATCAACTGTTTACCCCTGAATTGACATTCAAAGACCATGCATTGTCCAGGTTGGTGTACCAATGCATGCTAGTGAAGACTGTAGAATATTAGTAGCTTACATACATTAGTCATATTTAGTTCTTAATTAGATATTTAGGGATCACAATCAGACACTTAGATGATTTTCCTTTTTAGATGGTATTTCCCAGTCCTCTATTTAATGAACTGATGAATAAGACACCTATTGAAGATCAACTGTTTACCCCTGAATTGACATTCAAAGACCATGCATTGTCCAGGTTGGTGTACCAATGCATGCTAGTGAAGACTGTAGAATATTAGTAGCTTACATACATTAGTCATATTTAGTTCTTAATTAGATATTTAGGGATCACAATCAGACACTTAGATGATTTTCCTTTTTAGATGGTATTTCCCAGTCCTCTATTTAATGAACTGATGAATAAGACACCTATTGAAGATCAACTGTTTACCCCTGAATTGACATTCAAAGACCATGCATTGTCCAGGTTGGTGTACCAATGCATGCTAGTGAAGACTGTAGAATATTAGTAGCTTACATACATTAGTCATATTTAGTTCTTAATTAGATATTTAGGGATCACAATCAGACACTTAGATGATTTTCCTTTTTAGATGGTATTTCCCAGTCCTCTATTTAATGAACTGATGAATAAGACACCTATTGAAGATCAACTGTTTACCCCTGAATTGACATTCAAAGACCATGCATTGTCCAGGTTGGTGTACCAATGCATGCTAGTGAAGACTGTAGAATATTAGTAGCTTACATACATTAGTCATATTTAGTTCTTAATTAGATATTTAGGGATCACAATCAGAAAAAGGAATACATATTATAGTTGATATAGAGGTATTTGAATGGACATGAAATATTACATTTATGTTCAGCATACATATATTGTTTACATGTGATATACATTATTATGTATAAATTTAATTTTTGAAATTTAAATATTATTTTTAATCAACAATATAATGGTGTATGTATTTCATTAATTTAAAATGAATGTAATGATTATCTTTAAAAAATGTTGATCAAAGTTAGAGCATAGACACCATATGATTTTAAATGTATTTTATGAATATTTTACAACGTGTGTATTAACTTTGTTCCATTTTTATTATTTGTCATTTCAGATTGGCATCTGATGACTTCATGGAATATTTAATTATTTTCTATTAAATATATATTTTTTTTTTAGCAGATTCTAATATATATCAATATAATCTGTAAATAAATAAAACTTGGACTCCCATGACTGATAGTTGGCTATTTGACAAGCACATGCATAAGAGAAAATAATGCATTAATAGTAGAAAATAAAATTCTTCAGAGAATATTAAAAGATATATTTTAACATTAATTGGGGAGTCATATTCTTCAATGCTTTTATATTGAAAAAGTATATATTAAAAATATTTAGGATATGTATTAATATTATGATTGTTTTAACATTTAATAAGGTGAAGTGGTTCAATTACATGAAAGTGACAGTGTTGTTGAATGTAAAAAGAATTGTATAAGATCATGTATCTTCCTTAGGTATCTCAAAACATTATTAGAAAATATTTTACAATTATTACATTTATAAATGGTAGGTCATTTAACTTTATAATTTTTAATAATTAGTTATTGGATGCCAGGTTAATCTATGTAATTTTCTAGTGGAGTCATTTAACTATACTTAGTAATATTATGTATTTATTACAATCTTACCTCTTGGGTTAGACATCAAATATCTATATAGAATGTAATTTCCCCTTTAGTTTATTTTGTCAATGTTAAATCAAAATACAATATGTTTGGGTCCTTAAAGGGGTCATTCAAAATGTATATTTTGTATACATTGTTACAAATATCATACAAGAATTTAAACATATTTAGAATGTACTATAGAATTACATTCAGTCTTTAAATATACTTGTTAAAATAAAAATAAATGCACATATCTTAGTCAATGATATAAGGCATCTATATGCAAACAACAATCAGCATCAAAATAGCCTATGTAGAGATGTATTTAATCCACGAATATATATAATTACAATATAATAATTGAATAACAAAACATATAAAGTTGGTCAAATATAAGATTATGATACAAAATGCATACATAACATATAGCTTAATGTCCCTCTACGCTGAAGGCTAAAAAAGACCTCATTTAATAAATATATTTCAGTCAGTGTGTAAAACAATCTAGAAGTTAATCTAAATTTGCTTTACTCATATGTTAGACTCATTTAGCAAAAGGAAGGTGCCTAGGTTTATGATATATTAAGCATTATTGTGAAATGTTTATTTAAAGGGACATGAACTCAAAATATACTTAAAGGTAGCCATTTAAAAAAACAAAGATTTATACATTCTGAATGAGTATTCTATTTTAATCAACTTTAAAACTTGTCTCATATTATGAATGCTCATTGTGATGTTGCTATCATTACTTTAGAAATAAGGCAGTAAATAGCTAATTTATTTGCTTCAGTACTCTGGACAGAACTTGATTGTTTGGAATAATTGATGCAACAATCGTCAAGGACAACCCAGGTTTTTATTAAACAATTGTCCGTAATATAAAATATCATTATTGTTTTTCAAAGAAACATAACAAGATAACTTAACATTTGATAATCGTATTAAATAATAAAGTTGATTAACATTTCATGCTCAATCACCAATGGTAAATTTTTTTGGACAGTGTCCCTTTAAGAGCTTGAAATAGTGTATTTACTTCTCTTCCTATCTTGACATACTTTGCTTGAAAAGCATATCGAGATAGGCTCAGTAGATGAAGATTGGTGGATGCACAGAGATGCCTTATGTGATTGGCTCAACCATGTGCATTTAAATTTCTTATGTTGAGGATATATAAATACTAAGAGAAAATGATTTACATTTTAAAGTCTAAACAATCTTCTATCTCTACAGATCATTTGATACAATTGTTTGTAATGTCTCTTTAAAACTAAAGACGCCATTGCACAATAACATATATGAGCACTTCAGAGAAATACAAGCTCGAGGTTTATTTGCGAATAACAAAGCTGTAGTTTAACATTTATAAACAGATTATCAAAGTTACTGACATTCTTCCCGGAATTTTAACATTAATAAATATTGCGTGGGAAACGCATCTTCAAACACCAGATTAGCATATTTAAACATTAGTGTAATGTCACGCAATAGCACACAATCAATGTGCATTATAAATACATTTAATAGAGCAATGTCAATACTTCACAATAAATTTATTTAAAGAACAATAAAGACATACAATATTAAATGTGTATTTGTATTAAAGAAACAGACCGTTATTAAACCGAGAAATGTCTACAACATTAATAATGTGACAGGATTAGATTTTAAAGAGTATTTAATCATTAATATTTCACGGATCACGGATATTAAATCTGCGTCACACATATCCGCATGACAGGCCCATGAGTTACAAATAAGTCTACATGAAAAATGAAGTTACAGCACCACCAAGCGGTATGTGTAAGGAAGTTACTAAGATATGAAACATTAAGGAACGGCCAATCAGAGTTCATCACACAAACACAACTTGAGTCAGGATGGTCTCACAGACATTATAACAATATTTCAAACTTTTATCCAATCAGATGTACAGATAAATTGTCCCATGGTGCATCTCATGTTTACTTCACCATATAAAAGTCCATTACACGTTGCCATCTTTGTCAGTTCTCTAATGCCTGCAGGCAATATATATTATTATTATACAACCCAGCAGGCATGTCAGTTCCCAGGTTCACCAAGGAGGAGAGCGCTGCACTGGTCCACGCCGTCAAGGACTTTTATCCCCAGCTGTTTGGGAACAAGAGGAGCTCGACAGATGCGCCTGTTAAGAAGGCCCTCTGGGAGTCTATCACCAATGCGGTTAGATTGGTGTGTGACGTCCAGAGGACCCAGGATCAGATCATGAGGAGATTCGGAGATATGAGGTTGCGTTTATCGAAAAAAGTCAACCTCATAAGGGACTGGGTACAAGCCCGTAAAAGAGGGGGCCAAAGAAAGGCCCCGCGGAAACTGTACCTACTCCCTTATGAGGTGACTTTATGCGAGCTCCTCAATCTCCGGGTCCCCAAAAGATTTAGATCCTCGCCATCCTCGGCCTCCTCTTCTTCCCTCCCAGCTGCGGGATCTGAAAGTCCTGACGCGGGGGACAGGGCAGATGCTTCTCCGTCCGGTGGCCTGGGAGGACCCGATAGAGAATCTGAACCAGGTAATTATCCAACTTCATATAATATTTATAATGTTAAAAATCCAAAATGTGTATTTAGTCAGATACTAAACCTATACAGATCTCACAACATACACTACATATGATGTTTAGATATCTGATTTTACATTAGTGATACATGAAATTGGAATGATGTTTCTTGCGCTCTACAGAATATGCGTCACAGAGCGGAAATGTAATTTCGCATCCACGTTAACATGGGTTTGCGGAAAGTGGCATTGCTTTATACATGTTGGTCAAATGACGGATGCGTAATTCCGCTTGGAATCATTGCGCAATGATCGCGAAAATGGCATTTCTCATCCACGTTAACATGGGTTTGCGGAAAGTGGCATTGCTTTATACATGTTGTTAAAAATTAAATGGAAAATCTTAGATTAGTGAAGAATACAGTATTCTTATTTTAAATATTATATCTAATAAAAAACGAATAATACTAATAAATTATAACATATGGCCATCAATTGATGATTATGTAATAACAAGCATATATTCTTAAAGATACAGTAAACAACACAACTGATTAAAAATAAGAGTCCAGGATATATTTATCATTCATTTAATTGCGGAAACTATTAACTCATGGGACTACCAAAGGATTAATATTTTTCTATTGATTTGTTATTAATGTAAATATTTTAAACATGGCATGATTAGTATTAATGATATGCAATCCTCATTTAATATATTACAGATATGGATGTGGCTGCTGGATCCTCAAGCCAGGGCTTGTCACAGTATGGTATGTCTCATTTTAATTGACATTTGTCTTAGAAACATGGAATGAACATTACATACTAAATACACATTGTTCTATATTTATATGTAATGTCTATTTAATAGATGAAAATTATATAATTATTCGGATATACTTAAATAACATATTTGATTTTAATTGCATGCTCAATACCATTCATTACATCAACATATGGAGTAGATAATTCATTAACAAACAACAACATTGTGGAATCTATTTAATTTTAGATTAAAGGGATACTGAACTACAATTATTAATATTGTCTTTCACATACAGTATGCAATATTAATAAACATAAAATATAATACTATCATCATATGTGACATATTCTATTGCTAAATGTAGTTTAAAATAAAGAAAGTACGTTTATGTGCATCTAAATATTTGTTGACCAACCTGGGTTTATATTGATGATTGGTGGATACCTTCAACAAACAATATTTATTGAATCCAATATTCCTTATCTGCCTTTAAGATTAATATCGAACAACATTCGAATTATAATAGGAGTCAATGTTAAATCATTTTTTACAGTTTGAACATAGAAATCAATTATTTAAATTAATCATGTCAGTGTCCCTTTAAGACAAAATAGATTCATTCATCATTACATTATTTTTATTAAAAACTATTGATATATAAATCTAATTATCTGTTGGAGTTACTTTATATATATCTGCATACTCTAACAGCACCATGATTACATATTAGTAATAATAAAGTTTGTTATGTATTGTGATAAATATGTGTTGTGTCCTAAACAAGATTACTGTACATTGAAAAAATGGCTCGATGTGACACATGTTTGTTTAGATTTGTCAACAGATGCTCCTCAATATGTGGTTTGTGTGTATTCTTGTAACTTCTTAAGGACATATGACGGAATTATTCCGTCATAAAACAATTGAGCTAAGTGAAAGCTGTGTCCTTAAAGGGTTAAGAACATTGATCATTGGGTATATTTAGATATGCAATAGCAGCATCTGAGATGAATTTGATGTCTAATGTAGTCTGACATTAAACATATGTTGAATACAGATATGTTTACAGAATCCCCTTGATTCAATCAAGCATTTTCTGGTGTAATGACTGCTCTATTATTCACATTTTAAAGTTGATTAATGTTAAAATTCTAGACAGATGTGATTTAGTGATATCCAAAATGTGTTTAATAATATATATCTATATCATTCATAGAGAGAGTTGGTGTGGGGAGCCCACAGGAATCCAGCAGTGACATAGAGCCGCCTTTGCGGTCTCCTGGTAAGTCCATTGACTCATTTATATGTAATTGAAGGTGTATTGCTAATCAATATTATGATCATGATTCCGATGAAGCATAACATTATAAAAAATCATAGAATTTATCTTCTGATTATATATTTATTTTTTATATTGAGCGATTAATAATTTCTACTTTATTATTCTACACATTTGTTATTCATAAGATGTCTAACATATGTTTTTTTCATTTTTTTTTTTTTTTAACAACAGTCATCAAGTGATACACACATGAGAAATCTTAAATGTTCTATGTACTATGCTTTTATGAATTTAACATTAAGACAAACAATACATTAAGATTCTGATTTATTGACAATAACAAATCTATTGTCATTTGTATGCTCCATCAAAATGATGTAAATCATAACTTTGTGTGTGTATATCTTTAATGCAACATTGATGTGCGTATTTGAGCAACAGTAACATATGTTATAATATCTGATCTTAAGGTGTACACAACATGTTATGTTTTACAGAGATTGATGTCACATGTGGGATGGAGGAGGAAGAGGCTGCCTTGGAGTCTGATGGTATGTGAAATATATCTATCATGTTTCCAACATGTTTATTTTTTTGAAATCATTTTATTGAAGACATTCAAAGTCTACAGCTTTTTCCCTTTAAAAAGGAATATTATTTGTCTGTTCAAATACACTACTGCCCCCTTTCTATATCAGGCAGCATGAAAATCTGCTTGTATATATTTTTTTAAGAATATATAATTCATGCCATCATTATGTCACATGCATATTCCATGCCAAAACACAATAATAAGTTTCACATTGTACAGACAGTCATTGAGATTCATCTGAGTGCCTATATAGATACCATATCCTCATTTCAGAATAGTTTACAGATTCAAACACACTTCGAGGTATATTGAAAACATAATCAATTTTAAATGCGTTGATTTGATGTCAGGATGTATGAGATGTTAATATATTTATTTTACATTTTCAGATGGATCCACCACTTCTGGTCATCTGGATTCCGCCCCTGCCCAGTCACAGACCCCTCCCCGTGCACACACCCCTGACCATGGCCACACCTCTGCACACACCCAGAGCCCTTCCCATCACCAAACCCATGACCATGCCCCGACCACTGCCAGCCCTTCCCATATTTCATATCCTGTCCCTCCCAAAAAACGCCCATACACCCCCCTTCGCCGCTCTCCCCGTATTCTGGCCCGTACAGCTGCCCAGACCCAAACTCCCCACTCCCCAGCTGTACGGCCTACCCTGGAGCAGCAGCTCACCACTCCCCAAGCCATTCCCATCCCTCCCCGAGCCAATCCCATCCCTTCACCCTGTTTAAACCTTCATTGTCCTGGGTGTCAGATTGTCCTTCCCAGGCACAGCTGTAAGTATCATTCTAAATACACTTTATAAGATACTTAAAGGTACAGTGAAGTTAAATTGGTTAAATTGTGATTCAAATCCAGCATGCAATGTTAAGCCAATGTATAATAGAATACTCTTATGAATTATTCGTCATTCTCTTGATATATTTATTGAAAACAACTTATTCCTATAATTAGTTTAAACAATAAAATAAATGTGGCCATCATTTCTTTATTGTTGGATGAATGTATCCATCAACCAGCATGCACAAACAAGGTTCATCAACAAATATTGGCTTCCATAAAAACCAACATTCTTGCATTCAAAATATAGCTTGACAATTAAAACATATAATGAATATGTGTAATTTCTAAAGATTTGTCATGTCATGCTCTATCTGAATCAGTCCATTAAATATTTAGGTTCAGTGTCCCTTTAATTGGATATCACTACATATACCAAACACCACTACTTGGATCCAAAATTTTATGTCCAAATGTGGATACATTATCTCTTGTCTAACCCAGTGGGAATGTAATTTCTTCTGGTTGCTATGTTTACACAGCTTGTCCTCAATGCCAAAATGTTTAAGGATAGGTGTGCCTACCACAGTCTAAATTGAATTTTTAAATTGCTGATGTAAGTACAATGTAAATCCTTTAACAAGATTTGATACACTCAAGCTGTATAAGTGGATCATCTAAAACCAATTAAAGGGTTCAACATGTTTGAGTAACATGAGCCTTTAATGATTTCTGTCTGTCTGAATAACCTAATTCATGTGTAAAGAATATATGAAAAATAATTGATGTAAATAATTATTTGTCTTTATGATGACAATGTATGTATTAAAATCTTTTATTCTGTTGTGTAATTATCCTTAATATTAATTTTTATTTTATTTTAGGCTGTGACTCAGCATGGCTCATGCTAGAAGGGATAGCAAGAGTAGAGCAGGCCGTGTTGAGGAACGCAGCTGTCCTGAGAGGGATGAACGACACCATGCAGGCCCAGCTCCGGGTTCAGGACTTGACTCTGCGTGAAATTATGCAATTACGTTCAAGGCCTGAATCTGGAGCTGGACATGCACAGGACAATGAAGAGGATGACCAGTAAGTGGAGGATCTGGATATGCTCCATGGTGGCAGATAATAATCCTCCGTCCACATGTTGAATTTGTATTTATATTGTTGCCCTTTGGCCTTTTTATCAGTTTTTTGTTGTGCCTGTTGCACTCTTTTACCTTGTCATGTGTCTCCAATGAGGCTATGCTGGCCCTTGGCAACTCTCTTCATGGACTGTGATGCACTGTGTTACCTTGTCATGTGTCTCCAATGAGGCTATGCTGGCCCTTGGCAACTCTCTTCATGGACTGTGATGCACTGTGTTACCTTGTCATGTGTCTCCAATGAGGCTATGCTGGCCCTTGGCAACTCTCTTCATGGACTGTGATGCACTGTGTTACCTTGTCATGTGTCTCCAATGAGGCTATGCTGGCCCTTGGCAACTCTCTTCATGGACTGTGATGCACTGTGTTACCTTGCCATGTGTCTCCAATGAGGCTATGCTGGCCCTTGGCAACTCTCTTCATGGACTGTGATGCACTGTGTTACCTTGCCATGTGTCTCCAATGGGGCTATGCTGGCCCTTGGCAACTCTCTTCATGGACTGTGATGCACTGTGTTACCTTGTCATGTGTCTCCAATGAGGCTATGCTGGCCCTTGGCAACTCTCTTCATGGACTGTGATGCACTGTGTTACCTTGTCATGTGTCTCCAATGAGGCTATGCTGGCCCTTGGCAACTCTCTTCATGGACTGTGATGCACTGTGTTACCTTGTCATGTGTCTCCAATGAGGCTATGCTGGCCCTTGGCAACTCTCTTCATGGACTGTGATGCACTGTGTTACCTTGCCATGTGTCTCCAATGGGGCTATGCTGGCCCTTGGCAACTCTCTTCATGGACTGTGATGCACTGTGTTACCTTGTCATATGGCTCATATATTCCTTATTTTTACAAGATTATTTATAAACGTTGTGTATGTTTTCTTACATACTAATAAAATAAATTTTATTTCACAAATCTTTGTCCTCATTCTTCCTGTTATTTTTTGCAAGCTCTAGTTTATGTTGTTTATCCTTAAAGGGACCTAACAAATCTATTTGTTATAATGAAATCATATATGTAAGACAATAGTAAATGACTTTAAGATTAACATCTCCAATGTAATCTTATTATTTGTGTTTATATTATTTTCTCTTAGCTCTATCATTGCCTGATTATGATTAGCAGAGTAATTTCTTTATATATGTATATATATTTTTGTATTTGTGTATATATGTATATTTAAATGTTCATATCCATGTGTGTATTTATAAACTCTGCATGAATTGATGCACCTTTACAAAATGATCTGAGTATTGATACAATGATATAATCCCTGTAAAGTGTTCATTTTATTTAAATAGTATTGACTATGTGTATGCTCTTTTTAAAAACAAAATAATGTCCCTTTAAGTGATGTTGATCACTATTGTAAATGAATGTATTTCCATTTGTAAAGCGTTTTTGTCCTTTTTACAAGAACAAGGACATATAATTTTATTAATAAACAATCTTATTGTAATGTTGACAGCACCTGTATTTCATTTTCAAATCTATATTATTGTCAAAGTGTAACCAAATCAATCTCTGTGTGTAATACAAATAATGTAGATGATGAATATTAGTTAACTAATATGTTAACAAAATACATCTCCTCCCATATATGGCTATAGGTAGGCTGACCATAATTAAACTTGAATAAATGACACGTTTAATCAATACATGTATAACTATTGTTATTCAACAACAATCCAAACATATCTTAAAACATCAATGGCATATGTATTTCTCATGTGTATCTTTTAAATGTTAAAGATATACACCATAGCTATAGTTCAAGGGACAGTCAAGTCCGAAAAGATGATTCATGATTTGGTGACATTCCTAGATAGCAATCTACACACATACTAGTTCCTAAAATATAAATACGTTTCTTAATGATATGCCAAGATGTCACTGAGTCCTTGTATTGTCTGCGGTTTTTCAGCGATCTCGGATGCGCCATGTTGCTTAAGACGTCACCTGCCAGGCTGTCCAATGATTCCTTGTATTGACTGACGTTCTTACGTGATCAGGAATATGCCTTTTATTGGATTGCGTTTTGACGCGATCAAGGATGCGCCTTTTTTTTTTGGGCGTTCTTACGTGATCAATAATGTGCATTTCATTGGATGGCGTTCTTACGTGATCAAGGAAGCGCCATGTTAAGACGGCACATGTAAAGTTAAAAAAACGTGTGATTGGATTGCGTAGTCCCGCAATATTTGTGCACGTTAAAAACGTTTGTGACTGCATGCAATTTTAAAAAGCTTGCGAATATGTATTATTTGCATCATGTTACATTGTTGACCCGTAGCTGATAAAGACCAACACATTCTCTTTTGCTGGATGTCTGGTTGAATCAACGAACGAAAGCAAAATGTTTTCATGCATAGGATATTTCTAGGCAAGTGCAAATCTCTACAGTCCATGTTTAATATGTTTGTCAACAATGTTCCTTTTTCTTAAAAATTAATGTTGTGTTTAATGTTGAACATATCTAATTAATAAATATGCGCTATTGTGTTTGAATAAAGTAATCAATATGCATTTATCATATGCTAAATATATGATGCCGACTTCTTCTAAATGTAATTTCGTTGTATATTTTATGAAAGGTTCATTAGACACTCACATTATAAATAAAAATATTTGATTTTGTCTCTAGTTAGATAGTCCATTGTTTAACCAATAGGTTTATTTTGTCTTGTGTTGTAAGAAAATGTAAGTTATTTTCTTACTCCTCGCAAAGCCAATGAGTTTCATGTGAGTACCATCTCCAGCTTTGTCCAGTTTGTGTAAAGGTTCTTTTCATATGTTAATGATGGGGTATTGTGTTTTACGGTTGTAATGGTGGTTCATCTATATTTAAAATATAGCTAATCCTATTTTATTTGCAAGTGTTTGAAGCTTTTTAATATTGCTATCAGTATATGTTAATCTTGTTGTTTGTAGTAGTGTCTATTACATACAGTTATGTAAAAAATATAGGATACTGTCCCTTGAATGCAAATGTTGTTTTTTTGTATCATGTATGAGATCCACATAGTTTAATCTTCAAATATATTTTTGTTAGCATATTTCACCCCCCCACTCCTAAAAGGAATTTAAACCATATTCATTGTTAAAATAAAAATAGTTACAATAAAATATTAACACAATAATGTCTCTTAAAGAAAATAGACTTTATTTAACACGTCAATATAAATGTGATTTTCAAATTTTTTTTTGGAAAAAGTACATGTAGATATAGCAACAAGCTTAAAATGTGTTAGCATATGTAATGTTGTTAAAGGGACAGTTTCGAAAAAAAATTTTTTAACATTATTCGAAAAGTAAATTCTGTAATAACAAGGATATCAAATGTTTCTCAACAATTGAACATTTGTCTGGGTTTATTTAAATTTGCTATCTAAACCTATGAGGTTGGTGTGCTCATTTCTTAAATCTTGAAGAGTGCTTGTAATCATTATACAATTTGAGCACTAGAGGGCATTTGGATAGCATTTGTATATGTAAAACCTTGTGCTCATACAGCATATTATTGACCATGTATTGATCATTGATATCTAAAATGTTGTTATGTCAGAACAACAAATAAGTGGTCATTTTTCATAGTCATAGATACAAGGGTAAGCACATAAGTCACACATGTATTTCTCCATGTTTTGTTGTTTCAAACTTTATAATGCGTAATACAGTGTTTTCTTTGTAATCAATAATTTTCTGACTGTCCCTTTAAGCTGTGTTATTGGCATTCAAACAGTAATATGCCATCATGGATAATTGTTATGGTAATTTAGTTAGCGATTCGGGAAACAGTTTGGACATCACATCACAGAAACCAATCAATATCATGAACAAGGATAGGTATGTGATGATGTGGTTTTCACACACTTATAACCCACACTCTGCAAAGAATCTTCCTCCATGGACCCGGTCCCATAGAAGTCGATTATATACAGAGTGTGGTCCACAAGTGTATGAAAACCACATCATCACATACCTATCCATTACCCAAAAAAAATAATTTAAGATGGAAAAAAATACTTACTTCCTCTTCCTTCCCCTCTTCCCACGGGGCTGAGGCTCTGGGAGAGGCAACTGCCGACTCCGAAGAGTCCTCCTTGGAGCTGTTGTGGGAGGAGTGGAAGGAAGAGTACTGGGACGACCAAGGTGAGGAGTAGATGGCTGAGGAGGAGGAGGAGAAGATGGATGAGGAGGAGAAGATGGCTGAGGAGGAGGAGGAGTAGATGGCTGAGGAGGAGGAGGAGTAGATGGCTGAGGAGGAGGATGATGAGATGGGCCGGCAGGAGGAGATGGCCCAGCAGCAAGAGGCCCAGCAACAAGAGGCCCAGCAACAGGAGGTAGACCAGCATGCGCCTCCCGGAAAAATGTGAACATTTCCTGATGAAGATTGAACATTCTTGTTTGTCCTTCTTGTATTGTATTCAGTATACTGATTATTTCATTTTGGCCTTGAATTATTTGATTCTGCCCATCAAGTATTCTGCGTCGTCCTTCTATGTTTTCTATCCGGGAGGTACGCATCTGGTCTATGTACTCCAGTAGAACCCGCACCTCCGCTATTTCTTCTTGTTGTGCCTGTTGAACCCGTGCACGGCGGGGTGCCCGTGCACGGCGGAGTGCGGGTCTTTGAGGGACCTCGGGTTCCGCGGGTTCAGCGGGATCCTCCTGTGCTTCCGGGGCCTCTTGATCATCTCCCGTGCGCTGTTCGTCACGGGGGGCCTCTTCCCTCCGAAGTGGGAATTCCTCACCACCACTCTCATCCCGGGGAGATGCAGGAGGCTGTGCTGCCTCGTCCCCAGACTCTGTATATTAAAAAAAAAAGAAAAAAAGAAATGTATATATTAGCATATTTGCAAATAAAGTTTTAAATGACTTAGCTTACGATACAATTACAAATGCAGAATCATTAATCCACTTTGAAATCTAACAAACAATCAATTCTATTTCCGCTTTTTCTAAACAGTGTTTGTGATATCTGGTCAATGTGAATGTTTTTGCGTTTGTTTTCAGTCTGTTTAAATGCACACCTAACCTATAGCCTAGATACTGATGTAACCGCTAAGTAATAGAATGCGTGTAAACAGCGTAATAGCATTAATCTGATCCTTAACACATGAAACCCAATGTTTTATCTTTCATGATTTATAAGCATACATTTAGTATCAACTTTCGAATGTACTTTTGTTATCTAATTAGCTTCATTCTCTGGATATTCTTTGCTGAAAAGCATATCTAAATATGTTTATAAGATTCTGATTGTTAGCTGAATATAGCTGCCTCCTGTGATTGTTTCACCGTGTGCATGGCTATTTCTTCATTAAAATATATCTCAAGAATGAATCAAATTATGTAATATAAGTACATTTGAATGTTTTGTCAAATTGTATTCGCTACCTCAATCATGAAAGTAAATGTTTGCGTATAGTGTCCATTGAAATACATTCGTATGTGAAATTATTGTTCAATGAGCTTACCGTCAGATGAGAGTGGCAGGTTCCCGGTATCGATTCCTCCGATACCGACTACTTCCACCTCGGAGATGCTGGGCCGCAACATTTCCTCCCATCTGCAGTACTCCATTTCAAGGGCAGGGCCGCCACCGGTCCCTGCGGCATGTCGGGCCTCCAGGCTTAACTTTTTTTTAAGTTCAAGTTTACAGTCCCGGTACCGATGTTTGATGGAATCCATATCCCGGTTCCGGCCACCCACTGCATTGACTGCATTCCGAATCTCGTTCCAGAGCCTCCTCCTGTCAGTCGGGGTAGTCTTCTGGTGCTGCAGCATCCTATACCTGGCCATATAGGCCTCTACGAGGGCCTCCTTCTCCTCCATCGTAAACCTCGCCTCCCTAGTCGCCTTGGCCTTCCCCTGTGACGATGCCCTCTGTTTCCCGGACTGTGAAGCCCTACTCTGACCGCCACTGGGCCCAGCCACTTGGTCATCTTGAACCAAGTGGCTGGGTCCACCCACCGCTTCCACCCCCGCTTCCTGCCCCCCTTCCTGCCCCCCTTCCTGCCCTGTTCCTCTCCCCCTCCCTCTACTCCCCCCTCTACCTGTCCCCTGCCTGGCCTCCATCTCCTCCCTAAACTAAACCCCAAATAATCAAAAAAAAGTGAGTGTGATGAAATGAAAGGGGGTCAAAATAAAGAACTAAAAAGACAAAAAAGGTGCTTAAAGTGTGAGGGATGTAAAAAAAACAAAGAGGGTAAGGAGTATTTAAATAAACGAAAAGAATAAGACTAAAAGGAGGATATGTAAACTAAATGTAACTAGGGGATGGGTATGGGATGGGTATGGGGTATGGGATAAGAGTAAATGGGATGAAAGGGAATGGGACTACAAGGAATGGGGTATGGAGTGTAGTATGAGGGGGTAGGGGGTATGGAGTGTATGTAGTGTTATTGATAAGTGTATGTATGTATTGAATGTGTTTGCGTGTAAATGTGTTAAGTGTACAGATAAATCACTCGCTCGCTAACTAACACTACTTCTAATTCTCAATAACAAACACTCCCACTAACGCTCACTAACTACCACTAACTGACGCTCACACTAACAACTATCACTAATAACTCCCACTAACTCACTCACGCTCCCACTAACAGACTCTCTCCCACTCCCGCTAACTCCCACTAACTCACTCACTCTCTCACGCTAACACTACCAACTGACTATCTCACGCTAACACTACCAACTGACTCTCTCACGCTAACACTACCAACTGACTATCTCACGCTAACACTACCAACTGACTCTCTCACGCTAACACTACCAACTGACTCTCTCACACTAACACACTCTCAAAAATTCGCAAAATCTCTATTCTTAAATCTCCAAAGACCCACCAGCAACACAGTCAAAGAAGCCCTGCTTGTGTGGTGCTTATATACCCTGTGTAAATGTTTAATGATGTCCCAATTTCCATTGTAATTAGTGTTCAGGTGTGCTTTATTAGCAATTAATATTATTGCAATGTGTATTAGGTGTGTTAATTTGCGCATGCTCATTTTGAGTTGGTATTTGTGGAATGTGTAGAATGCGATGATGTCATAGTGGTCGTTTTCTCTAACATTGTCCAATAGTATTCTTTTTAAATGTGAATTTGCGATGGTGTGTTCTTCGTGAAGTGTTGTATATGTATGTTTTTCATAATATATAATGATATTGAATGCGATTTTTTTTTTAGTGTATGTATATATTTTTTATTCCTTGTTGTTATTGTGCGATTTTCCGCATCTTAAAGTATATGCGTATTCCCCGTATAAATAGTATTAAAACTTCCCCCGCTTGTGAATGTGTAATGCTTGTGTGCTTTGTTGATTGATTGATGTTGTGACATTTGCGGCGTGTTATTGTTGTGCATGATGTGGTATGCGTCATATGACCGAGCTGTGCGTATTCTCGCGAGATCGAGTGTTAGGTAAAAAAAGCTATTTTTTGACTTTCCCATTGATCTCTATGGGAGACTGTCTAACGCGGGCAGGATTACGCGTGTGACATACACGCGTTAGGAGCATCGTTAGATGGTCTTATATTAACTCTAAATACCGGAGTCAAACAATGACGTGCGTTAGACATAAAACACGCGTGGCGTTAACAGCCCATCTACCGCCGAACTCTAAATCTAGCCGATAGCGTTTACATGTTATATAGAAAGAACGTTTTTTCTCTGAGGGTGATAAATCGTTTTTTGGGGCCTAGTTTCCACATGGCTAGTCAGATACTCCTAGGAGTATTTTCTTAAGGCCCTCTGACATTGAGTGCATGGTGGGAGGGGCCTATTTTCGCGCTCTAGATGCGCAGTTCTTATTCAGACTGAGACATCCAGCTTTCCCTAAAGGAGTCCTCTGGCATCTGAGGACCACTATAGAGGGCTTATTTCTTCCCTAAATAGTATTTGAGGGCAGGTAGGAGCCACAGCAGAGCTGTGGCAAGGTGTTTAACTGTTTATTAACGTTTTTCAAATCCGGTTTGGGGCCTAAAGGGTTAATCATCCATTTGCAAGTGGGTGCAATGCTGCTTTAGTCCCTTATACACACTGTAAATATTTCGAAGAGTTTACTACTTTTTAACACTGTTTTGCAGTTTATGTGATAGTTTTTTTCTCTTAAAGGGACAGTCAAGTCCAAAAAAAACTTTCATGTTTCAAATAGGGCATGTCATTTTAAACAACTTTCCAATTTACTTTTATCACCAATTTTGGTTTGTTCTTTTGGTATTCTTAGTTGAAAGCTAGACCTAGGAAGGCTCATATGATAATTTCTAAGCCCTTGAAGGCCGCCTCTAATCACATGCTTTTGTATTTGCTTTTCACAGCAGGGGAGAGCTAGTTCAGGTAAATCCTATAGATAACATTGTGAGCACGCCCGTGGATTGTGGCAGACACTGCACTAATTGGCTAAAATGAAAGTCAATAGGTAATAAATAAAATGTCATGTGATCAGGGGTTTGTCAGAAGATGCTTAGATACAAGTTAATCACAGAGGTAAAACGTGTATTATTATAACTGTGTTGGTTATGCAAAACTGGGGAATGGGTAATAAAGGGATTATCTATCTTTTAAAACAACAAAAATTCTGGTGTTGACTGTCCCTTTAAAGGCACAGTACCGTTTTTGTTTAATTGCTGTTTCACATTTATTAAAGTGTTTTCCAAGCTTGCTGGTCTCATTACTAGTCTGTTAAACATGTCTGACATAGAGGAAACTCCTTGTTCAATATGTTTAGAAGCCATTGTGGAACCCCCTCTTAGAATGTGTACCAAATGTTCTGAAATTTCTATAAATTATAAAGACCATATTATGGCATTTAAAGATTTATCACCAGAGGTTTCTCAGACTGACAAAAGGGAGGTTATGCCATCTAGCTCTCCCCACGTGTCAGAACCTATAACTCCCGCTCAAGTTACGCCAAGTACATATAGCGCGTCCAATGCGTTTACCTTACAAGACATGGCGGCAGTTATGACTAATACCCTCACAGAGGTATTGTCCAAACTGCCAGGGTTGCAAGGAAAGCGAGACAGCTCTGGGGCTAGAACAAATACAGAGCTTTCTGACGCTTTAGTAGCTATGTCCGATATACCCTCACAATTCTCCGAAGCCGCGGCAAGGGAGTTGCTATCTGAGGGTGAGATGTTAGATTCAGGGAAGACGTTACTTCAGTCCAATTCTGAAATGACAGCCTTTAAATTTAAGCTTGAACACCGCAGCTTATTGCTCAGGGAGGTTTTAGCGACTCTGGATGACTGTGACCCCATTGTAGTTCCAGAGAAATTGTGTAAAATGGACAAATACTTTGCAGTGCCTGTTTACACTGATGTCTTTCCAGTCCCTAAGAGGTTCTCGGAAATTATTACTAAGGAATGGGATAGACCAGGTGTTCCGTTCTCTCCCCCTCCTGCTTTTAAAAAGATGTTTCCCATAGATGTCGCTATACGGGACTCGTGGCAGACAGTCCCTAAGGTGGAGGGTGCTGTTTCTACCCTAGCTAAGCGTACAACTATCCCCGTCGAGGACAGTTGTGCTTTCTTAGATCCTATGGATAAAAAATTGGATGGTCTCCTTCAGAAAATTTTTATCCATCAAGTTTTTTTTCTCCAGCCTCTTGCATGCATTGCCCCAGTTACTGCTGCAGCGGCTTTTTGGTTCGAGTCTCTTGAGGAGGCTCTACAGGTGGAGACCCCGTTAGATGATATTTTAGACAGGAGTAAAGCTCTCAAGTTAGCTAATTCCTTTATTTCTGATTCAGTTTTTCAGCTAACCAAACTAACGGCTAAGAATTCAGGTTTGCCATTCTGGCGCACAGGGCGCTATGGCTTAAGTCCTGGTCAGCAGACGTTACTTCAAAGTCTAAGCTTCTTAACATCCCCTTCAAAGGACAGACCCTATTCGGGCCGGGCCTGAAGGAGATCATTTCTGATATTACTGGAGGAAAAGGTCACGCCCTTCCTCAGGATAGGTCCAATAAATTAAGGACCAAACAGAATAATTTTCGTTCATTTTGAAATGAGTGGCGCAGCTTCAGCTTCCTCTAATGCAAAACAAGAGGGAAATTTTGCCCAGTCCAAACCAGTCTGGAGACCGAACCAGGCTTGGAACAAGGGGAAGCAGGCCAAAAAACCTGCCGCCGCCTCTAAGACAGCATGAAGGAGTAGCCCCCGATACGGGACCGGATCTAGTGGGGGGCAGACTTTCTCTCTTCTCCCAGGCTTGGGCAAGAGATGTCCAGGATCCCTGGGCATTAGAGATTGTTTCCCAGGGATATCTTCTGGACTTCAAAGCTTCATCTCCAAAGGGGAGATTTCATCTCTCACAATTATCTGTAAACCAGATAAAGAGAGAGGCATTCTTATGTTGTGTTCAAGACCTACTGGTTATGGGAGTGATCCACCCAGTTCCAAGGGAGGAACAGGGGCAGGGCTTCTATTCAAATCTGTTTATAGTTCCCAAAAAAAGGGAACTTTCAGACCAATCTTGGATCTCAAGATCCTAAACAAATTTCTCAGGGTCCCATCCTTCAAGATGGAGACTATCCGAACCATCCTCCCTATGATCCAGGAGGGTCAATATATGACTACCGTGGACTTAAAGGATGCTTATCTCCACATTCCGATTCACAGAGATCATCATCAGTTCCTCAGGTTCGCCTTCTTAGACAGGCATTACCAGTTTGTGGCTCTTCCCTTCGGGTTAGCCACGGCACCAAGAATCTTTACGAAGGTTCCAGGGTCCCTACTGGCAGTTCTAAGGCCACGGGGCATAGCGGTGGCTCCTTACCTAGACAACATTCTGATACAGGCGTCAACTTTTCAAATCGCCAAGTCCCATACATTGGGACATTGTTCTGGCCTTTCTGAGGTCTCACGGGTGGAAGGTGAACGAAGAAAAGAGTTCTCTCTCCCCTCTCACAAGAGTTTCCTTCCTAGGAACACTGATAGATTCAGTATAAATGAAAATTTTTCTGACAGAGGTCAGGTTATCAAAGCTTCTAACTTCCTGCCGTGCTCTTCATTCCACTTCTCGGCAGTCAGTGGCTCAGTGTATGGAAGTAATCGGCCTAATGGTAGTGGAAATGGACATAGTTCCGTTTGCCCGCCTACATCTCAGACCACTGCAACTTTGCATGCTCAATCAGTGGAATGGGGACTACACAGATTTGTCCCCTCTGCTAAATCTGGATCAAGAGACCAGGGATTCTCTTCTCTGGTGGTTATCTCGGGTCCATCTGTCCAGGGGAATGAGTTTCCGCAGGCCAGAGTGGATTATAGTGATGACAGATGCCAGCTTTCTGGGCTGGGGCGCAGTCTGGAACTCCCTGAAGGCTCAGGGTTCGTGGACTCAGGAGGAAGCCCTCCTTCCAATAAACATTCTGGAACTGAGAGCGATATTCAATGCTCTTCAAGCTTGGCCTCAACTAGCTGCGGTCAGGTTCATCAGATTTCAGTCGTACAATATCACGACTGTAGCCTTTATCAACGATCAGGGGGGAACAAGAAGCCCCCTGGCAATGTTGGAGGTTTCAAAAATAATTCTATGGGCAGAGGTTCACTCTTGCCATCTCTCAGCTATCCATATCCCAGGAGTAGAGAACTGGGAGGCAGATTTTCTAAATCGGCAGACTTTTCATCCGGGGGAGTGGGAGCTCCATCCGGAGGTATTTGCCCAGCTGATTCAACTATGGCGCAAACCAGAACTGGATCTGATGGCATCTTGTCAGAACGCCAAGCTTCCTTGTTACGGGTACAGGTCAAGGGATCCCAAGGCAGCGCTGATAGATGCTCTAGCAGTGCCCTGGTCCTTCAGCCTGGCTTATGTGTTCCCACCATTTCCTCTCCTCCCTCGTCTGATTGCCAAGATCAAGCAGGAGAGAGCTTCAGTGATTTTGATAGCACCTGCGTGGCCACGCAGGACTTGGTATGCAGATCTGGTGGACATGTCATCCTTTCCACCATGGATTCTGCCGCTGAGGCAGGACCTTCTACTCCAAGGTCCATTCAAACATCCAAATCTAATTTCTCTGCGGCTGACTGCTTGGAGATTGAAAGCTTGATTTTATCAAAACGTGGTTTCTCCGAGTCGGTCATTGATACCTTAATTCAGGCTCGAAAGCCTGTCACCAAGAAAGTCTATCATAAGATATGGTGTAAATATCTTTATTGGTGTGAATCCAAGGGTTACTCATGGAGTAAAGTCAGGATTCCTAGGATATTATCCTTTCTCCAAGAAGGATTGGAGAAGGGATTGTCAGCTAGTTCCTTAAAGGGACAGATTTCTGCTCTGTCTATTCTTCTGCACAAGCGTCTGGCAGATGTTCCAGACGTTCAGGCGTTTTGTCAGGCTTTAGTTAGAATCAAGCCTGTGTTTAAACCTGTTGCTCCGCCATGGAGTTTAAATTTAGTTCTTAAAGTTCTTCAAGGGGTTCCGTTTGAACCTCTGCATTCCATAAGATATCAAGCTTTTATCTTGGAAAGTTCTGTTTTTGGTAGCTATCTCTTCGGCTCGAAGAGTTTCAGAGTTATCTGCCTTACAGTGTGATTCCCCTTATCTGATCTTCCATGCAGATAAGGTAGTTTTGCATACCAAACCTGGTTTTCTTCCTAAGGTGGTATCTAATAAGAATATCAATCAGGAGATTGTTGTTCCATCACTGTGTCCTAATCCTTCTTCAAAGAAGGAACGTCTATTACACAATCTTGATGTGGTTCGTGCTTTAAAGTTTTATTTACAAGCTACTAAGGATTTTCGTCAAACATCTGCATTGTTTGTTGTCTACTCTGAACAGAGGAGAGGCCAAAAGGCTTCAGCATCTTCTCTTTCTTTTTGGCTGAGAAGCATAATCCGTTTAGCTTATGAGACTGCTGGCCAGCAGCCTCCTGAAAGAATTACAGCTCATTCCACTAGAGCGGTAGCTCCACATGGGCTTTTAAAAATGAGGCCTCTGTTGAACAGATTTCTAAATTCTACAAATTTGATACTTTTGCTTCCTCGGAGGCTATTTTTGGGAGAAAGGTCTTGCAGGCAGTGGTGCCTTCCGTTTAAGTTCCTGCCTTGTCCCTCCCTTCATCCGTGTCCTAAAGCTTTAGTATTGGTATCCCACAAGTAATGGATAAACCCGTGGACTGGATACACCTTACAAGAGAAAACAAAATTTATGCTTACCTGATAAATTTCTTTCTCTTGTGGTGTATCCAGTCCACGGCCCGCCCTGTCACTTTAAGGCAGGTGTTTTTTATTTTTAAACTACAGTCACCACTGCACCCTATAGTTTCTCCTTTTTTCTTGCTTGTCTTTGGTCGAATGACTGGGAGTGGCATTTAGGGGAGGAGCTATATAGACAGCTCTGCTGTGGGTGTCCTCTTGCAACTTCCTGTTGGGAAGGAGAATATCCCACAAGTAATGGATGAACCCGTGGACTGGATACACCACAAGAGAAAGAAATTTATCAGGTATGCATAAATTTTGTTTTTCCCTTACTTATACTGGTTATAAGCCTTGACATTATATTTGTCAATACTGTCTATGATCTACTGACATTTAATGTTTGTATGCCTGGACTTGGACCTTAAAATATAATTATTTAAAAAAAAAAGATATAGAGCAGAGGTAGAATACCAGATCAATAGAGTGCCCATCATGGTGAGTAGGTAATAGAGTGGATTGTGAAAGATCAAAGGGGTTTGTGAGTGAGAGAAGTTTAGAGGCAACAGGGGATGATGGATTTTCAAAGGGGATGTTAAAGTTCCCCCAAAATTAGAGCAAGTATATTTGGAGAGAGAACGTGAGGAAGCCAGGCAGCAAAGTTGCCAAGTTATTGGGAGGTTGGTCCAGGATGACTGCCACTCTGAGGGAGAGAGGGGAGAAAAGGCGAATGCCGTGAACTTCAAAGGAGGAAAATTATAGAGATATGGGAGCAGAGGCAGGTACTGATAAAAGCAGAAGAGAGAGGGCAAGATTTCAACCACACCACCATGTTCTCATCTGACCTAGGGGAATGGCTAAAGTGGAACCCACCAAGTGTGAAAGCAGCAATGGAAGCAGTGACAGAAGATTTCAGATTATAATTTCTAGAAGATTGAAAGTGCTGGAAACAAAGAGGTTGTGAAAGGTTTATGTTTTTTTGTAGAAAGAGAGAGCATTCCAGTTAGCTCAAGAAAAGAAAGGGGATGAGCGCTGTGGGAAAATAAAGAGGAGTTTGTTAGGATTGCGTGACCTAGAGTTATTATTGAAAGTGTGGTGATTGCTGCAGGGCCAGGGTTAGGAGAGATGTCACCAGCAGCAAGCAGTAGTAGGAGTAAAAGAAGGTGAGAGTGCGACTTGTAAAATCGGGTATGATTGGAAACAGGAGAGTTAGATGAGAAGTATTTCTAAGAAGACATAGAAGTTCATGAGGACATCATAGGTGATTAGAGAAGTGAGGGTGAGATATAGATAGTATGGGGGTTATTTTTATAGGGACGTGCAGTGAGTTTTAGAATGGCGGGCAGACAGAGCAGAAAACATATGGAGAGCTTTGTGCAAGTGTATGGTTAGTAAGGATTACCTGTTAGTGGGTTGTTATGAGATTGCAGTTTCTCCCTCCAGTTACTAAGTTTTACTATATGGAATGTACTTAATCTGTGCCACCTATACGCTTGCGTTTTAAAAATGTTTTAAATTCTGTAAAGTTATTTTTTTAAATTCTTCAGAATAAAATGTACCTTCAATATACTCATCGGCAATATCTTTTAGTTTGTAAAGCGGTTTAAGCTAGTGCGTATTTATAGTGGGGATAATAAAAACTTCATCAGTAAATTTCTATTTATAAGCTTTAGTAAACACTTCATTGAATTTTGAGATTCTCACATAACCCCCAATTTTTAAAAGCAGCTATATCTTTTTTTTGCTTCAAAATATCAGTTAATATGTATTTTACACCATTGTTAAACTTTGAATAATCTGTCAAGGAGACCAGATCAGCCTGCCATAAATAATATTTGACACACATATGAAATTTCAGATGTTTCATATCTTGAGCTGTGAGCCATGATTGAACATTTTTTCTGGGAATGCCGTTTTAAAAACTCCAATATAAATTATCAATACCTCCAAATGAACTAGTGTTATAAGAAGAACAATAGCTCTTCTTCATAATCTCATCATGATCCTGCATCTTTAAGGAATGAAACAATGGGTATGATTGTTTTAACAGATGGCTATTGTGTAACCTGCCTGATAATCAATTGACCCCTGGGGGTCTGGCTATGACACTGACTGATCATGTGTAATGACAACTTTTAATACAAAACTTTTAATGACTAAAACAGAGTGTACAATTTTTTCTCAAGAAGTTTTATTGAATTTCAATTTGATTGGCAGTTTAAGCCTTGAAGGAATTTTGGTCTCTGTCCACTCAATCTGACGTCTTTTATACTCAAATATTGCAGTTTTGATACACTCATGAGGAGTCGTTAATACCTGGTATAGCAACCCAGCAGAGGTGGTGTGGTGTCTAAGCATTGCCAGGTTTAATCTGAAATGCTCTTTCTTTTTGTAACATCTGTGTTTGCTATTGTCTTCATTGAGCTAAAGACCTACCCCTTCCCCCACTCCTCCTGGTGGTTGGAGTCTCTTGGTACTGTGGGTTAAGGAATTCTACGGAGGGGCCGGGTGTTTGTAGTTAACCAGGGGGCTGGGATTTTGACAGGACAAAAGGGAGAGCAGAGATATAGTAATAAGTAAAAGAAAAATTATTCAGAACTTCTGGTGGACCACATGCAAGCAACATATGAAAAGGAGTTCCTGCAAGCCTGCTGAAAACGTATTAGAGATATTTGTGAAAGAGTAGGTTTGTGTTTGTTTACGTCCATATTTATTTTTCAAGAACTGTATTTCTCTTGTTAAGTGTATCCAGTCCACGGATCATCCATTACTTATGGGATATATTCTCCTTCCCAACAGGAAGCTGCAAGAGTCCACCCACAGCAAAGCTGCTATATAGCTCCTCCCCTAACTGCCATTACCAGTCATTCTCTTGCAAGTCTCAACATAGATAGGAGGTCGTGAGAGTCTGTGGTTTTTTATACTTAGTTTATTTCTTCAATCAAAAGTTTGTTATTTTTAAATGGCACCGGAGTGTGCTGTTTATCTCAGGCAGTATTTGGAAGAAGAATCTGCCTGCATTTTTTCTATGATCTTAGCAGACGTAACTAAGATCCAGTTGCTGTTCTCACACATTCTGAGGAGTAAGGTACTTCAGAGGGGGAATGGCGTGCAGGTTTTCCTGCAAATAAGGTATGTGCAGTAAAATATTTTTCTAAGGAATGGAATTGACTAAGAAAATACTGCTGATACCGAAGTAATGTAAGTACAGCCTTTAAATGCAGTGAAAGCGACTGGTACCAGGCTGATTGATAGAGATATATGCTAAGGTATGTGCAGTAATATATTTTTCTAAGGAATGGAATTGACTAAGAAAATACTGCTGATACCGAAGTAATGTAAGTAAAGCCTTAAATGCAGTGATAGCGACTGGATCAGGCTTATTAATAGACATACATACTCTTATAAGAATGTGTTTTAAAACGTTTGCTGGCATGTTTAATCGTTTTTTAACATATGTTTGGTGATAAAACTTATTGGGGCCTAATTTTTCCACATGGCTGGCTTAAATTTTGCATAGAAACAGTTATAGGGAAGGTAATCCACAGCTCAGCTGTGGTAGTTTTGTTGTGTCTGTTTAAAAAAATGTCGTTTTTTTTTTTTTTTTTTTTTTTTTTTATCTGTTTTTTGCATTAAGGGGTTAATCATCCATTTGCAAGTGGGTGCAATGCTCTGTTAACTTATTACATGTACTGTAAAAATTTCGTTTGATTTACTGCCTTTTTTCACTGTTTTTCAAATTTTGACAAAATTTGTTTCTCTTAAAGGCACAGTAACGTTTGTTATATTTGCTTGTTAACTTGATTTAAAGTGTTTTCCAAGCTTACTAGTCTCTTTATTAGTTCTAACATGTCTAACATAGAGGAGGCTCTGTGTTTATTATGTTTAAAGCCATGGTGGAACCCCATTTTAGAATGTGTACCAGATGTACTGATTTCATGTTAAACAATAAAGATCATTTTTTGTATTTAAAAACATTATCACCATAGGATTCTGTCGAGGGGGAAGTTATGCCGACTAACTCTCCCCACGTGTCAGACCCTTTGACTCCCGCTTTAGGGACTCACGCTCAAATGGCGCCAAGTACATCAAGGGCACCCATAGCGTTTATTTTACCAGAGGATTCTGTCGAGGGGGAAGTTATGCCGACTAACTCTCCCCACGTGTCAGACCCTTTGACTCCCGCTCCAGGGACTCACGCTCAAATGGCGCCAAGTATATCAATGGCGCCCATAGCGTTTATTTTACAAGACATGGCAAAGGTTGTGTATAATACACTGGCAGCAGTATTAGTCAGACTACCTGAAATTAAAGGAAAGCAAAACAGCTCTGGGGGTAGATACAGAGCATACAGACGCTTTAAGAACCATGTCTGATACTACCTCACAATATGCTTAGTCTGTGGGTGATATTTGTGACTCTGGGAAGATGATTTAACCTGATTCTGATATTTCTACATTTAAAATTTATGCTTGAGAACCTCCACTTGTTGCTCAGGGAGGCTTTAGCAGCTCTGAATGAATGTGTACAATCGCAGTGCCAGAGAAATTGTGTAGACTGGATAAATAATATGCAGTGCCGGTGTGTACTTATGTTTTTCCAATACCTAAAGAGGTTTACTAAAATTTTTCATAAGGAATGGGATAGACCAGGTGTGCCGTTCTCTTCCCCTCCTATTTTTTAGAAGAATGTTTTCTAATAGTTGCCACCACACGGGACTTATGGCAGACAGTTCCTAAGGTGGAGAGAAGAGTTTCTACTCTAGCTAAGCGTACCACTACCTCTGGCGAGGACTGTTGTGCTTTTTTAGATCCAATGGATAAAAAATGTTTATTCAACAAGGTTTTATCCTGCAGCCCCTTGCACGCATTGCTCCTGTCACTGCTGCTGCGGCGTTCTGGTTTGAGTCTCTTGATGAGGCTTTACAGGCTCCATTGGATGAATATATTTGACAAGCTTAGAGCACTTAAGCTAGCCAATTCCTTTGTTTTCTGATGCCTTTGTTCCTTTGACTAGACTAACGGCTAAGAATTCTGTTTTTTACTATACTGGCGCGCAGAGCGCTATGGCTTATATCATGGTCAGCTGTCGTGACTTTAATAAATAAGCTACTTAACTTCCCTTCAAGGGGCAGACCCTATTCAGGCCTAGTTTGAAGGAGATTATTACTTATATCACTGGAGGAAAAGATCATGCCCTTCCTCAGGACAGGTCCAAATCAAGGGACAAAAAAGGCCTAATTTTCGTGCCTTTCGAAAATTCAAGGCAGGTGTGGCATCAACTTCCTCTAAGGCAAAATAAGAGGGAACTTTTGCTCAGTCCAAGGCGGTCTGGAGACAACCGGACCTGGAACAAAGATAAGCAGGTCAAGGAGCCTGCTGCTGCCTCTAAAACAGCATGAGGAACGGACCCCTATCTGGTAACGGATCCTATAGGGGGCAGACTTCATTCTTCGCCCAGGCGTGGGCAAGAGATGCCCAGGATCCCTGGGCATTGGAAATTATACCCCAGAGATATCTTCTGGATTTCAAAGCTTTCCCCCCCAAAAAAGGGGAGTTTTTGCCTTTCACATTTATCTGCAAACCAGATAAAGAAAGAGACATTCTTGCATTGTGTACGTGACCCATTCAGTTCCAATAGAGGAACAGGGACACAGTTTTCCTCAAATCGGTTTGTGGTTCCCAAGGAAAGGAAACCTTCAGACCTATTTTGGATCTAAAAGATCTTAAACAAATTCTTTAGAATTCTATCATTTAAGATGGAAACTATTCGTACCATCTTAACTATGATCCAGGAGAGTCAATAGAGGACTACAATGGATTTGAAGGATGCTTATCCTCACATTACGATGCATAAAGATCACCATCGGTTTTTCAGGTTTGCCTTTCTAGACAGGCATTACCAGTTTGTAGCTCTTTCCTTTGGGTTAACTACAGCCCCTAGAATCTTTATGGAGGTTCTGGGGTCACTTTGGCGGTCCTTAGGCCACGGGGCATAGAAGTGGCCCCTTATTTAGACGACATCCTGATACAGGCGTCAAACATCCAAGTTGCCAAGTCTCATACGGACGTAGTACTGGCATTTCTGAGATCGCATGGGTGGAAAGTGAACAAGGAAAGAGTTCTCTATCCCCAATATCAAGGGTTTCCCTCCTAGGGATTCTGATAGATTTTGTAGAAATTAAAATTTACCTGACGGAGTCCAGGTTGTCAAAGTTTCTAAATTTCTGCCGTGTTCTTCATTCCATCCGCGCCCTTTGGTGGCTCAGTACATGAATGTAATCGGCTTAATGGTAGCGGCAAGGGACATAGTACCGTTTGCACGCCTACATTTCAGACCACTGCAACTATGCATGCTCAGCCAGAGGAACGGGGATTACACAGATTTGTTCTCCTGTTAAATCCGGACCAAGAAACCAGAGATTCTCTTCTCTGGTGACTATCTCGGGTCCATCTGTCCAAGGGTATGACCTTCCGCAGGTCAGATGGGACAATTGTTACAACAGATGCCAGCCTTTTAGGTTGGGATACAGTCTGAAACTCCCTGAAGGCTCAGGGATAGTGGACTCAGGAGGAGACCCTCCTTCTAATGAATATTCTGGAACTGGGAGCGATATTCCATGCTTTTCAGACTTGGCCTCAGTTAGCAACTCTGAGGTACATCATATTTCAGTCGGACAATATCACGACTGTGGCTTACATCAACCATCAAGGGGGAACAGAAGTTCCCTAGCAATGTTAGAAGTCTTAAAATAATTCACTGGACAGAGACTCACTCTTGTCTAAAAGCTATCCCTATCCCAGGTGTTGAGAACTGGGAGGCAGATTTTCTAAGTCGTCAGACTTTTCATCCGGGGGAGTGGGAATTCCCTCCGGAGGGGTTTGCACAAGATCAAGCAGGAGAGTGCTTTGGTGCTTTTGACAGCGCCTGCGTGGCCACGCAGGACCTGGTATGCAGATATGGTGGACATGTCATCCTTTCCACCACGGTCTCTGCTTCTGAGACAGGACCCTCTACCTCAGGGTCTTTTCAACCATCTAAATATAACTAATCTGAGATGGACTGCCTGGAGACAGAACGCTTGATGTTATCAAAGCATGGCTTCTCCGAGTCAGTAATTGATACCTTAATACAGGCATAAAAGCCTGTCTCTAGGAAAATTTAACATAAGATATGGTGTAAATATCTTATTGTTATGAATCCAAGGGTTACTCATGGAGTAAAGTCTGGATTCCCAGGATATTATCTTTTCTCCAAGATGATTTTGAGAAAAGGGTTGTCAGCTAGTTCTTTAAAAGGACAGATTTCTACTCTGTCTATGCTTTTGCACAAGCATCTGGCAGGTATTCTAGACGTTCAGGCATTTGGTCAGGCTTTGGTTAGAACCAAGCCTGTGGTTAAAAATGTTGCTCCGCCATGGAGCTTAAAGCTGGTTCTTAAGGTTCTTCAAGGAGTTCCATTTGAACCTTTTCATTCCATAGATATCAAACTTCTATCTTGGAAAGTTCCTTTTTGGTAGCTATTTCCTCGGCTCATAGAGTCTCCGAGTTATCTGCGTTGCAATGTGATTCTCCTTATCTGGTTCTCCGTACGGATAAGGTAGTCCTGTGTACCAACCTGGGTTTTTACCTAAGGTGGTATCTAACAAGAATATCACTCAAGAGATTGTTGTTCCATTCTTGTATCCTAATCCTTCTTCAAAGAAGGAACGTCTATTACACAATTTGGACGTGGTTCGTGTTTTAAAGTTTTACTTACAAGCTACTACAGATTTTCATCAAACATTCACCTTGTTTGTTGTCTATTCTGGACAGAGGAGAGGTCAAAGGACTTCAGCAACCTCTCTGTCTTTTTGGTTAAAAAGCATAATTCATTTAGCTTATGAGACTGCTGGACAGCAGCCTCCTGAAGGGATTACAGCTCATTCTACTAGAGCTGTGGTTTTCACTTAGGCCTTTTTTAAATGTGGCTTCTGTTGAACAGATTACAAGACGGAGTCTTGGTCTGCGTTTCATACTTTTTCAAATTTAACATATTTGATACCTTGCTTCTTCGGAGGCTATTTTTGGGAGAAAGGGTTTTTTACAGGCAGTGGTAACTTCCGTTTAAGTACCTGCCTTGTCCCTCCCATCATCCGTGTACTTTAGCTTTGGTATTGGTATCCCATAAGTAATGGATGATCCGTGGACTGGATACACTTAACAAGAGAAAACATAATTTATGCTTACCTGATAAATTTATTTCTCTTGTAGTGTATCCAGTCCACGGCCCGCCCTGTCACTTTAAGGCAGGTAATTTTTCCATTAAACTACAGTCACCACTGCACCCTATGGTTTTCCTTTCTCTGCATGTTTTCGGTCGAATGACTGGTAATGGCAGTTAGGGGAGGAGCTATATAGCAGCTTTGCTGTGGGTGGACTCTTGCAGCTTCCTGTTGGGAAGGAGAATATATCCCATAAGTAATGGATGATCCGTGGACTGGATACACTACAAGAGAAATAAATTTATCAGGTAAGCATAAATTATGTTTTTTGCATTTATTTTGTTTATTGTATGTCTTCTGTTTTTGTAATGTGATACTGTGTATCATTTATCTGGCTTTTCTTATTAAATATTAATAATCTAATTATGTCTGTGGGCTAGAGTAGACTTGTTCATTTTGATCCTTCATTATGTATGTGCTATTCGGCTCTTTTCAGAGCTGGATTGATTATTGTGCAAGATCACCATGTTAAGATCAGTACAAATCCAGATCTTAACGTAGTGATCGTGCACAAGAATCAATCCGGCTATGAAAAGAGCCTAATTGCACATACTTATGCATCAATATAAAAAAGGAGCGGATTCTATAGGTTGGTATGTGGATGGAGACATGGGAGTAGTACAAATAGGGATATCTTGTCAAACTTAATTTGACAGGACGCCCCTTTATATGCAGATCCCCGCCCCTTTATATGCAAATCCCCACATACTCTCCTCCCAATATCTCCACCCTATCCAACCACTCTTTTCCATATTTCACGCCCCTTTTATGGCTTATTGCCTTCTTTTAAGAGCCTTTTAACATTTATTTTAATGTTATAATAATAAACAATATAATTTATTTTAAATTGTGTTGTGTTAATGTTTTATGTATTGTTTAACTGATATTTTGTAAGATTTCAATGCGATTAAGGTAAACGCAGAATGTATTTTCATTTTTAAAACTTTATTTATGAGTCTTAAAGCAGAAAAAAACAAAAAAAACAACAGTTGATAAAATTTACAAAGTCAACCACGTTGAAGGATTAAAAAGTGATTTAGGTCTTTTCTTTGGTGTCAGGTAACCTTGCGGTGTAGTTAATCCCATGGTGGGTGTTGAAGGTAATGGTAAAATATCATGTTGCAGCAATGTCTCTGGTAAATGAGTAATATCCCTAAATTTCCATTTTTAGATGTTCAAAGTTATCCCTTTTTCTAGCATTACCAACAACTGACGATGGAATATTCTGTTCAGCCATAGATTTCATAAAAGTCTCCCAACCTTGCGGTGTTTTGGGCATGGTCACATTGTGACTTTGTGTAGGGCAACGTACTAAGTCTAGTATGTTTGAACCAATAATTGTTTGGCTTTTGTAAACAAACTCCACATTATATACATAGTAACATAGTAGATGAGGTTGAAAAAAGACCGAAGTCCATCAAATTCAACCTATACAAATCTAAAATATATACAAAAAGCTCCAGTTAAGATTAAATAATCCCACTATCATTACAACTAGTTATACGTTTGGATTGTACCATTTTAGAAAGAAGTCATTCAGCATTTTTTTTAAACTGGTCATACACATTGTTAACAACTTCATGAAATATTCTATCACCTTTTTCAGTAGATACACCACTTGTGTTATTATCAGTGTGAATAGTATCTTCTGGAGGCATTAAAAGTGCTAAAGTAGTATTCTCTCTAGAATTTTGTTTAGCAAACACCAGATATTTTTGCAATGCAGCATTGTACTTTTTAATTTTTACATCATCAGGTAAATTAGAATTATTTAAGATATCAGCAATTTCAGCATCCAAGCGTGTTGTAACTGTGTGACGAATATCTGAATCACCCTGTTGAGTACGTTTCAATCGGTCCAGTCCTGTTTTGGTACCAGGTACATTTTTTGAGTATGCTCCATTAATGGTTAGTTAAGAGACTTGTCAGTAGAGGAATATCAAATCCTAAAAGCGGTGCTAAAAATCCACCAGATTGATTTACCATTTTTTTTGCTAATGGATATTGTCCTATTACTAAGACTTTTTATAATTTTGCTCCACTTTTTAAGACGTCCTTTCTGCTTTGCTGTCAAGGGCAATTTACCTTTTAGAATGTTGAGTGCTATTTCACATATAGCAGATATTAAGTCTGTAGAAGCACCACGTAAATTAGTCTTTCTCTGTGTTGGTGAGGTATGACTTAACATTTTTAAAGCTTCCCAATTGCGGAATAGCCTGCTAGACATGTTTACACAGTCCTAATGTTTGAAGTTGAATGATGAATAAACCAAAAAAAACTTTACTTTTTAGAGGGCGACTTTTTAAAAATATATGCAACAGGTGTATCTGGTGGAAAGAGGCATGTTCTTAACCTGAACTCATCAGGTGTGGTGGCTCTTAAATCTACTAACAAATAACCATAAGGGATACGTGTGGCATCTTCAAAAGCTTCTAAAAAGTAATTAGATTTCCCAGGGTACATCTGTCGTGCTAAAGACAAATGTGTTTGTAAGACCTTCTTCAAATTTAATATATGGGAAAGTATAAAATAATTAACCATACAATTTTTGCCAGCAGGCATAAAACCACACAATATTATCAGGTTTGTGGGACAGAAGTGTATCAGAATGGTGTAAAATTTGTTTTACAATAGCTTTTGCCTGCATTTGAAGGCCCTGCTAAAATACAAGAGAAAGGGTGTTGCAAACGCGTGTCCATTGTTAGTGCTCTATTAGTAGCCAAATGGTAGTGTTGTAAAATCCTGTGATAACTTTCTTTTTGTATAAACACACTTTTGTGTTTTCCTTAATGGACGTGTCTCAATCTGCCAGTATCGTTTGTTTCTGGTAATACACTGTTGCTTTACCACAAGTCTTTTTTGATTGTCTATGTTAGAATTTAAAGGGTAGTCCAACACCAAGTCTTTTAAGCTTTCAAATTGATTATATCTGTGTTCAAGGTTATGCCCTTTACTTTAAGATTTGTTTTTCCATTGCTCAGTTTGTACCCATACGTCTTGGGACCTGCAGAAACACACTCTGTGATGTGTTCTCTGGTCAGTAGTTCACTAGTTAACTTCCCGAGATAGTCACCCAGAGGAGGATTCCAGTCACCGTCCTTGCTCACAAATAGAGGCACCTCTCTTGCAGACTGTCCAGTACTCTGTACAATTCAAGTCTGGCATATGCTGTAGTAAAACAAGCTATAAATATGTTAAAGGGACACTGAACTAAAAAAAAATATTTCGTGATTCAGATAGAGCATGCAATTTTAAACAACTTTCTAATTTTCTCCTATTAACAATTTTTCTTCGTTCTCTTGCTTTCTTTATTTGAAAAAGAAGGCATCTAAGCTATTTTTTGGTTCAGAACCATGGAAAGAACTTGTTTATTGGTAGGTGAATTTACCCACCAATCAGCAAGAACAACACAGTGTGTTCACCAAAAAAGGGCCGGAATCTAAACTTACATTCTTGCATTTCAAATAAAGATACCAAGAGAATGAAAAGAATTTGATAATAGGAGTAAATTAGAAAGTTGCTTAAAATTGCATGTTCTATCTGAATCACAATAGAAAAAAATTGGGTTCAGTGTCCCTTTAACATTTTTAATGGTTGTGTACCTCTCTTTTGCATATTTCCAACTAAGCATTGCTGTTTTATCATCTATGAAATCCAAAGCAGACACCTCATAGTATGGTAAAAAAGCATACCTGAAAAGCTCATCAGGGTCTGTCACAATGCATGTGTTGGGTAAATTAGTTCTTTGACCAAACTTACCCCAGAAAGAATTTAGAAACAATTTAGAAATGTGTCTTTCTCTTGTAAGGTGTATCCAGTCCACGGATTCATCCATTACTTGTGGGATATTCTCCTTCCCAACAGGAAGCTGCAAGAGGATCACCCACAGCAGAGCTGTCTATATAGCTCCTCCCCTAACTGCCACCTCCCAGTCATTCTCTTGCAGCGGTTTGTAACTAAGATCCACTGCTGTTCTAACACATAACTGAAGAGATGGGTAACTTCAGCTGGGGGAATAGCGTGCAGGGTCTCCTGCTCTGAGGTATGTGCAGTTTTAAATTTTTCTAAAGAAATGATAAGCTAGAAAATGTTGACAATACCGGATTTATTTAAGGTAAGCCTGATTACAGTGATTTAATAACGACTGGTATCATGCTTGCTGTAAAGGGTAATATTTTTGTTATTTACTCCCATTACTGAATAGATATAACGTTTGCTTGAGGTATATAAACGTTTATTACATATTGGTGATAAAACTTTATTCTGGGGCCCAGTTTTTTCCACATGGCTGACTAGATTTTGCCTAGGGATAGTTTTTTAAGGCCCTCTCACTGTGAGTACAGGTTGGGAGGGGCCTATTTTCGCGCCTAAATTGAGCCGTAGTTTTTGCAGCTTGAGACATCCAGCTTCCCTGAAGGAGTCCCCTGAACATATAGGACCTCTCTAAAGGGTTTTTGTGCCTTCCAAAGTCGTTGTATGGGCAGGTAGGGCCACAGTAGAGCTGTGGCAGTTGGTTGTGACTGTTTAAAAACGTTTATATCGTTTTTTTGATCCGGTTTTGAAACTAAGGGGTTAATCATCCATTTGCAAGTGGGTGCAATGCTATTTCAGTCTAGTATACACACTGTAAAAATTTCGTAAAATGTACTGCTTTTTTCACTGTTTTGCAGTTTCTGTGATTGTTTTTTTCTCTTAAAGGCACAGTACCGCTTTTATTTTTTGCTTGTTCACAGTTATTAAAGTGTTTTCCAAGCTTGCTGGTCTCATTACTAGTCTGTTTAAACATGTCTGACATAGAGGAAACTCATTGTTCATTATGTTTAGAAGCCATTGTGGAACCCCCTCTTAGAATGTATACCAAATGCACTGATTTTACTATAGATTACAAAGACCATATTCTGGCTTTAAAAATGTATCACCAGAAGAAATTGACAAGGAGGAAGTTATGCCGTCTAACTCTCCCCACGTGTCAGAATCTATAAATCCCGCTCAGGGGACGCCAAGTACATCTAGCGCGCCCATTGCGTATACCTTGCAAGACATGGCGGCAGTTATGAATCATACCCTTACAGAGGTATTATCTAAACTGCCAGGATTGCAAGGAAAGCGTGACAGCTCTGGGACTAGAATAAATACAGAGCTCTCTGACGCTTTAGTGGCTATGTCTGATACACCCTCACAATGTACTGAAGCTAAAGCAGGGGAGCTTCAATCTGTGGGTGATTTTTCTGATTCAGGGAAGATACTTAAACCTGATTCTGATATGTCTACATTTAAATTTAAGCTTGAGCACCTCCGCGTATTGCTCAGGGAGGTCTTAGCAACTCTGGACGACTGTGACACTATTGTAGTCCCAGAGAAATTATGTAGATTGGATAAATACTATGCAGTACCTACTTACACTGATGTTTTTCCAATCCCTAAAAGGTTTTCTGAAATTATTACTAAGGAATGGGATAGACCAGGTGTACCGCTCTCTCCCCCTCCTGTTTTTAAAAAGATGTTTCCTATAGATGCCGCTACACGGGACTTATGGCAGATGGTCCCTAAGGTGGAGGGAGCAGTTTCTATTCTAGCTAAGCGTACCGCTATCCCTGTCGAGGACAGTTGTGCTTTTCTAGATCCAATGGATAAAAAAATTAGAGGGTTAACTTAAGAAAATTTTTATTCAACAAGGTTTTATTCTCCAGCCTCTTGCATGCATTGCCCCAGTCACTGCTGCTGCGGCTTTCTGGTTTGAGTCTCTAGAGGAGGCTCTACAGGTTGAAACCCTGTTGGAAGATATTATTGACAAGCTTAAGGCTCTTAAGCTAGCCAATTCATTTGTTTCTGACGCCGTTGTTCATTTAACCAAGCTAACGGCTAAAAATTCAGGTTTTGCTATTCAGGTGCGTAGGGCCCTATGGCTTAAATCATGGTCAGCTGACGTGACTTCAAAGTCTAATTTCTCAACATTCCCTTCAAAGGACAGACCCTATTCGGACCTGGACTGAAGGAGATCATTTCTGACATCACTGGAGGAAAAGGTCACGCCCTTCCTCAAGTTAGGTCCAACAAATTAAGGACCAAACAGTCTAGTTTTCGCCATTTTGAAACTTCAAGAGTGGCGCAGCTTCAACTTCCTCTAACACAAAACAAGAGGGAACTTTTGCCCTGTCTAAGCCGGTCTGGAGACCTAACCAGGCTTGGAACAAGGGGAAACAGGCCAAAAAGCCTGCTGCTCCCTCTAAGACAGCATGAAGGAGCAGCCCCCGATCCGGAAACGGATCTAGTAGGGGGCAGACTCTCTCTTCGCCCAGGCTTGGGCAAGAGATGTCCAGGATCCCTGGGCATTGGAAATTGTGTCCAAGGGTTATCTTCTGGAATTCAAAACCTCTCCCCCAAAAGGGAGATTTCATCTCTCACTTTTATCTGCAAACCAGATAAAGAGAGAGGCATTCTTACATTGTGTTCAAGACCTCCTAGTTATGGGAGTGATCCACCCAGTTCCGCAGGAGGAACAGGGACAGGGCTTCAATTCAAATCTGTTTGTAGTTCCCAAAAAAGAGGGAACATTGAGACCAATCTTAGATCTCAAGATCTTAAACAAATTTCTCAGAGTCCCATCCTTCAAGATAGAGACTATTCGAACCATCCTTCCTATGATCCAGGAGGGTCAATATATGACTACCGTAGACTTAAAGGATGCTTATCTTCACATCCCGATACACAAAGATCATCATCGTTTTCTCAGGTTTGCCTTTCTAGACAGGCACTACCAGTTTGTGGCTCTTCCCTTCGGGTTGGCCACGGCACCAAGAATCTTTACAAAGGTTCTAGGGTCCCTTCTAGCGGTCCTAAGGCCGCGGGGTATAGCAGTAGCCCCTTACTTAGACGACATTCTGATACAGGCGTCGACTTTTCAAATTGCCAGGTCCCACACGGACATTGTTCTGGCATTTCTGAGGTCCCATGGGTGGAAGGTGAACGAAGAAAAGAGTTCTCTATCACCTCTAACAAAAGTTTCATTCCTAGGGACTCTGATAGATTCAGTAGAAATTAAGATTTACCTAACGAAGGCCAGATTGTCAAAACTTCTAGACTCTTGCCGTGTTCTTTATTCCACTTCTCGTCCTTCAGTGGCTCAGTATATGGAAGTAATCGGTTTAATGGTAGCGGCAATGGACATAGTACCGTTTGCCCGCCTACATCTCAGACCGCTGCAACTTTGCATGCTCAGTCAGTGGAATGAGGATTACACAGATTTGTCCCCTCTACTAAATCTGGATCAAGAAACCAGGGATTCTCTTCTCTGGTGGCTATCTCAGGTCCATCTGTCCAAGGGGATGAGCTTCCGCAGGCCAGATTGGACTATAGTAACGACAGATGCCAGCCTTCTGGGCTGGGGTGCAGTCTGGAACTCCCTGAAGGCTCAGGGCTCGTGGACTCAGGAGGAGGCACTCCTTCCGATAAACATTCTGGAACTAAGAGCGATATTCAATGCTCTTCAGGTTTGGCCTCAGCTAGCTGTGGTCAGGTTCATCAGATTTCAGTCGGACAACATCACGACTGTAGCCTATATCAACCATCAGGGGGGAACAAGGAGCCCCCTGGCAATGTTGGAGGTTTCAAGGATAATTCTATGGGCAGAGGTTCATTCTAGCCATCTCTCAGCTATCCATATCCCAGGGGTAGAGAACTGGGAGGCGGATTTCATAAGTCGGCAGAGTTTTCATCCGGGGGAGTGGGAGCTCCATCCGGAGGTATTTGCCCAGCTGATTCAACTATGGGGCAAACCAGAACTGGATCTCATGGCGTCTCGGCAGAACGCCAAACTTCCTTGTTACAGGTCCAGGTCAAGGGATCCTCAGGCAGCGCTGATAGATGCTCTAGCAGCACCCTGGTCCTTCAGCCTGGCTTATGTGTTTCCACCGTTTCCTCTGCTCCCCCGGCTGATTGCCAAGATCAAGCAGGAGAGAGCTTCGGTGATTTTGATAGCTCCTGCGTGGCCACGCAGGACTTGGTATGCAGATCTGGTGGACATGTCATCCTTTCCACCATGGACTCTGCCGCTGAGGCAGGACCTTCTACTTCAAGGTCCCTTCAAACATCCAAATCTAATTTTTCTGCGTCTGACTGCTTGGAGATTGAACGCTTGATTTTAGTGGTTTTTCCGAGTCGGTCATTGATACCTTAATTCAGGCTCGAAAGCCTGTCACCAGGAAAATCTATCATACGATATGGTGTAAATATCTTCATTGGTGTGAATCCAAGGGTTACTCATGGAGTAAAGTCAGGATTCCCAGGATATTGTCTTTTCTCCAAGAAGGATTGGAGAAGGGATTGTCAGCTAGTTCCTTAAAGGGACAGATTTCTGCTCTGTCTATTCTTTTGCACAAGCGTCTGGCGGATGTTCCAGACGTTCAGGCGTTTTGTCAGGCTTTAGTTAGAATCAAGCCTGTGTTTAAACCTGTTGCTCCGACCATGGAGTTTAAATTTAGTTCTTAAAGTTCTTCAAGGGGTTCCGTTTGAACCTCTGCATTCCATAGATATCAAGCTTTTATCTTGGAAAGTTCTGTTTTTGGTAGCTATCTCTTCGGCTCGAAGAGTTTCAGAGTTATCTGCCTTGCAGTGTGATTCCCCTTATCTGATCTTCCATGCAGATAAGGTAGTTTTGCGTACTAAACCTGGGTTTCTTCCTAAGGTGGTATCTAATAAGAATATCAATCAGGAGATTGTTGTTCCGTCACTGTGTCCTAATCCTTCTTCAAAGAAGGAACGTCTATTACACAATCTTGACGTGGTTCGTGCTCTAAAGTTTTATTTGCAAGCTACTAAAGATTTTCGTCAAACATCTGCATTGTTTGTTGTCTACTCTGGACAAAGGAAAGGCCAAAAGGCTTCAGCAACTTCTCTTTCTTTTTGGTTAAGAAGTGTAATCCGCTTAGCTTATGAGACTGCTGGCCAGCAGCCTCCTGAAAGAATTACAGCTCATTCCACTAGAGCGGTGGCTTCCACATGGGCTTTTAAAAATGAGGCTTCTGTTGAACAGATTTGTAAGGCGGCGACTTGGTCTTCGCTTCATACTTTTCTAAATTCTACAAATTTGATACTTTTGCTTCTTCGGAGGCTATTTTTGGGAGAAAGGTCTTACAGGCAGTGGTGCCTTCCGTTTAAGCGCCTGCCTTGTCCCTCCCTTCATCCGTGTCCTATAGCTTTGGTATTGGTATCCCACAAGTAATGGATGAATCCGTGGACTGGATACACCTTACAAGAGAAAACAAAATTTATGCTTACCTGATAAATTTATTTCTCTTGTGGTGTATCCAGTCCACGGCCCGCCCTGTCATTTTAAGGCAGGTGTTTTTTATTTTTTAAACTACAGTCACCACTGCACCCTATAGTTTCTCCTTTTTCTTGCTTGTCTTCGGTCGAATGACTGGAAGGTGGCAGTTAGGGGAGGAGCTATATAGACAGCTCTGCTGTGGGTGATCCTCTTGCAGCTTCCTGTTGGGAAGGAGAATATCCCACAAGTAATGGATGAATCCGTGGACTGGATACACCACAAGAGAAATAAATTTATCAGGTTAGCATAAATTTTGTTTTTTGCAGAGTTTACTGTAATATGATTTGGTCTTAATTCTACATCCTCTTTTTTTTGTAATCTTGGATGTACTGTGTGTTTTTTCATCATCAGTACACCATGCAGGGTAGCCAGAAGCTTCCTGTTTACCCCTGAGATGTAGTTTTATGTGGTTTTCAAACATATATTTTTTATAATTTTCAAAATGCCAAATCTCATACGGGTAGATTACGAGTTTTGTTGGTAATGGTGTGTGGTGCTAACAAGCATTTTATTCTCACCGCTCACTTAAGACAACGCTGGTATTACAGGTTTTTACAAACCCGGCGTTAGCCACAGAAAAGTGAGCGGAGAGCAAAATTTAGCTCCACATCTCACCTCAATGCCAGCACTGCTTACATTAGCGGTGAGCTGGCAAAACGTGCTTGTGCACGATTTCCCCATAGGAATCAATGGGGGAGAGCCGGCTGAAAAAAAAACCTAATACCTGCAAAAAAGCAGCGTTCAGCTCCTAACGCAGCCCCATTGATTCCTATGGGGAAAATACATTTATGTCTACACATAACATGAACCCTGAGTCTAAACACCCTTAATATTAAACTTATTAACCCCTAATATGCCACCCCGACATCGCCGATACCTACATTATATTATTAACACCTAATCTGCCGTTCCGGACACCGCCGCCACCTACATTATACTTATGAACCCCTAATTTGCTGCCCCCAACATCGCCGACACCTACATTATATTTATTAACCCCTAATCTGCCATCCCCAATGTCGCCGCAACCTACCTATAATTATTAACCTCTAATCTGCCGCCCCAACGTCGCCGCCACTATATTAAAGTTATTAACCCCTAAAACTAAGTTTAACCCTAACCCCCCCTAACTTAAATATAATTTAAATAAATCTAAATAAAATTACTACAATTAACTAAATTATTTGTATTTAAAACAAAATACTTACATATAAAATAAACCTAAGATAGTTACAATATAACTAAGAGTTACATTGTAGCTATCTCAGGGTTTATTTTTATTTTACAGAAAACTTTGAATTTATTTTAACTAGGTAGAATAGTTATTAAATAGTTATTAACTATTTAATAGCTACCTAGTTAAAATAAAGACAAATTTACCTGTAAAATAAAACCTAACCTAAGTTACAATTACACCTAACACTACACTATAATTAAATGAATTCCCTAAATTAACTACAATTAAATAAATTAAATAAAATTATCTAAAGTATGAAAAAAACACTAAATTACAGAAAATAATAAAATAATTACAAGTTTTTTAAACTAATTACACCTAATCTAATCCCCTTAATAAAATAAAAAGCCCCCCCAAAATAATAAAAAGCCCTACCCTATACTAAATTACAAATAGCCCTTAAAAGGGCCTTTTGCGGGACATTGCCCCAAAGTAATCAGCTCTTTTACCTGAAAAAAAAAGTACAATACCCCCCCAACATTAAAACCCACCGCCCACACAACCAACCCTACTCTAAAACCCACCCAATCCCCCCTTAAAAAAACCTAACACTAACCCCTTGAATATCACCCTACCTTGAGAAGTCTTCACCCAACCAGGCCAAAGTCCTCAACGAAGCCGGGCGAAGTGGTCCTCCAGACGGGCAGAAGTCTTCATTAAAGCCAGGAAGAAGAGGTCCTCCAAACGGGCAGAAGTCTTCATCCACACGGCATCTTCTATCTTCATCCATCCGGCGCGGAGCGGGTCCATCTTCAAGACATCCGACACGGAGCATCCTCTTCTGTCTTCATCCGACGACTGAATGAAGGTTCCTTTAAATGACGTCATCCAAGATGGCGTCCCTTCAATTCCGATTAGCTGATAGAATTCTATCAGCAAATTGGAATTAAGGTAGAAAAATCCTATTGGCTGATGCAATCAGCCAATAGGATTGAACTTCAATCCTATTGGCTGATTGGAACAGCCAATAGGATTGAGCTTGCATTCTATTGGCTGAGTGGAACAGCCAATAGAATGCAAGCTCAATCCTCAGCCAATAGGATTTTTTCTACCTTAATTCCGATTGGCTGATAGAATTCTATCAACCAATCGGAATTGAAGGGACGCCATCTTGGATGACGTCATTTAAAGGAACCTTCACACACAACAGTTTACCACCTTGTGCCAACAACTTAATTGCTACTTTCTCTTTAATTAGCTGTTGCACCACTAAATAGGAATCATATCTACCACCGTTATGTGCTATAAATGTAACAGACTGGAATTTTGTTGTAACAAAATGGTTCACAAAATCCTTCAAACAATCAGATCCCTGAAACTCCCATGACTTTGAATCATCTAGCTTTTTAGCATAAACGTAATTGGGTATATGTAATAAACGTTTACATATGAGAAACAATTGTAATATGTTTGTTGCTCTTTTGTACAAAGAACCCAGGAGATACTGTTTCCTCTGAGTAAAAGTACTGTGAGCGTAGTTAATGGCCAGTAGAAATGAATGGATACATATTGTGTATAAGATACACTTGTGACTCTGGAGGTTATTTGAACTATTTACAGATATAGTTGTGGATAATAGTTATGTTCCTTTAAATAACAATGACTTGGTATTTTCGTCAGTCTTCACACACACACACTCGAAATCCACATTCACACTAATGTCCCACTCAGCATTATAAAAACATAGGAAGCTGGTATTCTGGATCGCATTTTATACAATTGACAGCAGCGGAGTCTACATAGGCATAAGGTAGCGTACAGACTGTGGATGGCAAATATAATATACGGAAACCAAATGCGATAAACAGGTATGAGCACAGAAAAGTTCAGTTGTTACCTGTAACTTGCTTGCAGCTTGTATGCGTCTGAGCTGAGCGAGCGTGTGTGTGACTTACTTCCGGTCCTGCGGTAAGCGTGACCGCGATGATGATTCCAGGGGAACGGCTGACTCCTGTCAGCGGAGAGAAATAGAACAATTCTGGTAAAAAGTATTTTCCTGAGATAGAAGTCCTAAATTCTTAGTGAGAGAGATAATATTTGGTTAAAGTCGTAGCAGAAGTTGAGGTGATTCAAAGATTTGATGTATCAGCCTTAAAGGTAGTTGCAGACAGATTCACTGTGAGCACGATGTCCTTCAATATTCAGGCAAGGAATTGGAAAAACAGGAAGCCTTCTAAAGGGTCACAAGTTAATGAAGGGAGATACCTAAAAGGTATATCACAGTATATGAACACCCGTTTCCTGCATACATTCAAAATCATAAACAATGTAATCTGTCTCTTTTTTGCTGGTTTGTACGGCGTCATGTAACAGAGATGTGTGTCAAAAATGTAAATTTCATCATGGCATATGCTACATGTTGAGGGTGTACAGTCATGACCATCTTTCCTAATATATGCACAACACATGTCACAATAAACTTTGGTATGGCACTCTACCTTACCCTCTTGTGCTAAAGCATTATGCAAAGCCAAACACTCAACTGAGCAACAAATCAAACAACAACTAAGGCATCTAAATATTTCAGCTTTAACCTCAACACAATTCTGTCCATGTTCTGCAAAAATATTTACACAAGTGATTATTCTTGTGGTGAAAAATAGAATGGCAATACTGACAAAAATAATCATGACCTTTAAAAGCTTTGATGTTTTTAATGCCGTAATAGTGCTCATTGTGATGCAAAACAAACAGCACTTTATCCTTACAGGGTCCATCAGTATAAAAATACTGCCAAGAACCCTGATTATGATATAGTATTTTAATAGTCACATTCAAGAGCTTTTCAAAAGCCTGAATGTCACTAAAATTAACAAGATGTTCATCGTGTATGCACAGTGTTTTGTGCATCTCTCTGGCTTGTAGAATTAGTTCTGAATCAGTAATGTCACATTGTCCATCTAAAAGGGCTTTGAGACTAGCAGCCAAACACAAGTCTTTTTGTGTTTATGAGTGAACTATATGTAGTTGACCGAACCTACGTTTCATAACGCCACCAGCCCTGTTCCTAAGAATTATGATCACGAGTCTTAAACAGCCACTACCTATACACTCGTCATTGCTTTGTAACAAACCAGAAACATTGTTTAAAAAAGACATCTAGCCCATCCATGCCCCTTCTTAAGGAACATAAAGGCCTGTCAAATCCATCACCTTCAAATCTTAACTGAACTAAGTCACCAGGTCTTACTTCAGATTGTAAATTATGTAGAACTTTTAGTACAGCTTCATGCACGCCCTGTACTGCTGATTCAAACGATCTTAATTTATCTAGTTTTACAAACTTAAAATGTTCATAATACATAACAGCACCAAAATGATTAATGTTTCTTTGGTACCCATCTATGCATTCTAAAAAGGAGGGTCACTTTGATGCTGCTCAGCATTATGTTGAAGCTCTGGCTCAGGGGGTGATTGGCAATCTACAGTTTCTGATTGATGGGGTAATTGTGTCTCTGATACAGGGTTTGTGTCCTGAGATACATGATACCTATCTGAGTTTTGCTGCATATTTGGTGCTTGATTACCCTGGATAACACACTATGTCATAGTCGGTCAACACACCATAATATCTTGCTTTTCCGACAGCTCTATTTCTATACTGTCTTCTTAGTGACCATCGTTGCCCCCCTACCACATCGAAGCCCCCTTCCAACCATGTCTTCAATTGATCATGGGTGTCAGTTGAAAATATAGATTACCGGTCTTTAGAATACTGTTGATAGTCTCTAGAAGATTGTTAATGGTAATGTCTTTTTGAATGATAACTGCTTCTAAGCTCTCACACCTTGAACTACATGTCCGTGGAACCCCTAAGCTTAAACATGTGTTGTTTTTTACTGTGTTTGTGATATTCTGCAGTGGAACAACAGGTTTTAAGATATTACCAGAATTTTTGAGTAGAGTTCTTTTTTTTGTATTTTGAGCATTATTCTCACCACTAGGTTTTCTTTTAATATCTCAAAGAGTTTTTTTGGTTGTTAGAAAAACCATTGGCTCTGCAATGAGTGGATACTGCTGTGGGAGACTTTCATTATCCTTAATGGTGGTTATGATGTCTTCTACAGGCATAGATTTTCTAGAAGCCACAGATGAAATGGGTTGTGATTGTTTACTTCTGGAATGTGATGAGACTAGTGGAAAAAAGATATAATTGTAAAGTATTGTACTTTTAATTCTAAGAAAATACAAAATAACAAGGCAGCACGCAACAATTTGAACCCACCAGTCGTAGAAGCTTTTAGTGCCTGTTTTACAGCTTCATTGGGAGCCTTATTTACTGGTTGATTGTATACTATTGCCGTTACCCCTGTTGTTTTAGGTTTTAATGTTACATATGTTAAAATAAAAAATATAATTTAAAGTTTAAAAAAAACAAACAAAAAAAAACCCATATGAATAGGTTTTAGCGAACATTACTCATTACTCATAGACTAACTATTTTTTGATGCATGTTGAATTTGATCATCGCCACAATCAATAGGCCCCTCAATTCTGTTAAAATTCAAATGTCGTTTTAAACCTGTTTTATGAGGTCTCTTTGGTGTCTTACACAG